>NW_026057582.1:95227225-95238326 GCF_023721935.1 Panthera uncia | reverse complement strand
TTAACCATTATAAAAATGTTGCCATTAACATCCTTAGTCATATACATCTTTATATAGATATAGATATACACACACATATATATGTAATTCATATAGATATAGATATAGATATAGATATAGATATACACACACATATATATGTAATTCTGTACAACAGGTTCATAGAAAATAGAGATGACTAGTGTAATATTTTAAGAAACAACCACAATAATAGGAAGGACTTTGTATATGCCACATACTTTTGTTAAGTCTCTTACAGGTAATAACACATTGAATCTTTACAACATTTGAATGAGGCAAGTGCTGCTATTATTTCTGTTTTACAAATGAGGTAATTAAAGCACAGAGAGATTAAGTAACTTGCCCAAGGTCACCCACCTAATAGGTGGTGGAGGCTGCATGCAAATCCAGGTAATATGGCTCAGAGACTGAGGTCTTATCTTCTACGCACACTGCATCGTAACAATGTTGCATCTCCAAAACTTACTTTCCAAATATTTTTTTTTTTACATCAGTTATCCTACCTGCTTTTCAATAGTGGATATTGTCAAACATTTTAGACAATTATAGTTGAAACTATTTTAATATTGGTGTAACTTCATGATGAAATAAAGTTTGGTAGGAGAAAACACAGGAATATAGGATGAGGCAGAATATTATTAATCGCCAAAATGGGCGGTATAAATAAAAATGCAGAAGTGGCTCCAAGTGACATTGAGCAACATAGACTGGACTGATGGGGAAGCCATGGAGGGGTGGCGGAGCTTGGAGGGGGTAGTACTCGAATACATGGAATAAAGGCTTGTGAAAAGGGATATTGCTGGGTGTGGTGAGAGAGAAATTTGATTATAATTAATGAAGGCAGAATTTCTAAGGCCAAGAGTTACCTAGGGAATCTAGAATTTCCTGTCAAAGCACCAAGAGCCCTTGATTTTAAGAGAAGAGTAACAGGATGGAATCCATATCTGGAGAAGTTTAGTCCTACTAAGTTGTATAAAATATAATTGAAGTACATGAAAACAAAGTGACATCATGGAAGGTGACATAGCTATCTAGATATGGTGATAAGGTCCTAAACTAAAAGAGTAGAAAGTCGAAGTAGAAAGTGAATCAAACAAACTATGTGAAGAGTAATGCACAGCATTTAGTTATTATTAGGATCAGCAAATAAAGCAGAAGGAAAGTTCCATACGGTTATCAATGATTTCAGCTTGGATGGAAGGAAGAATGGTGTTATCAAGGTTGGTTGGAAATGGACAGGTTGCCAGCTGGAGAGGTGTGAGAACACCTTAAATTAATTTTTGGATTTAATGAGGTTAAGTGAGGGAGAAAACATCAAACAGGAGATTCATTAGACAATTGGCAAAGGAGTTCAGCTGAAAGATCAGGATAAGGACTAGAAATGTACATTGAAAAATTAATGAAGATGAGAGTTGGCGGGGGGCGGGGGTGGTGCCTGTGTAGCTCAGTCAATTAAGTGTCTGACTCTTGATTTCGGCTCAGGTCATGATCTTGTGGTCATGGGATGGAGCCCCATGCTGGGCTCTGCACTGACAGTGCAGAGCCTGCTTAGGATTCTCTTTCTGCCCCTCCCCTGTTCACAATCTCTCTCTCTCTCTCATAATAAATAAATATTTTTTTAGAAAGATTACAGTTGAAACTATAAAACCAAGTATTAGGACAAGAGAGGAGAGAGCTAAGGACTGATATGGGGAGTATCACACAACAAAGAGCTGAAATAAGAAAAAGGAGGCTCCAAAGAAGAGTAAGAGTAAACAAGAAGCAAACAGTGAACCAAGAAGGTAGACAGTGAAGGCGGCCAAGTGGGAAAGGACTGCAAGGAGGTAGCCAACTGTATCAAGGTCAAAGACATAGCAAACGGCAAGGAACTGGAAAAAATATATATATGGTTAATAAAGAGATCATTACGATTCCCAAAATTTCTGTGGAATTATGCTGCAAGATGAGATGACAGGAAACTAAATGAGAAATAAGTGAGAAAATGGACAGTACGAAATTTGAGAATAAAATATGAGAAATAACATATAAAGAAGTCAGAAGACCAGTATAAAGGCTGGTTGAGTTTTTTAAAAATTTGTGAATTAATCTCTGGAGGAATTTATAAGAATCCTGAGAGACTCAGCTATTTATAATCTTTATCAAACTTTCTGCAAAAATGTATGGATGTATTATTTCAAACCCCTGTAATAAGGAGTTTAAAATTCCTATTTATTGAAAAACTTTGTGTTTCAATCAATATTAAATCATATTCCCCTGACACAAGTTTTAAAACCTTGTTTTAATAAGCTTATTTTATTTTGATTATAAAGGTAACATATGCATATTGGAAAACAATAGAAAATACAAAATATAGGGGCTCCTGGGTGGCTCCGTCTGCTGAGCATCTGACTTTGGCTCAGGTCATCAGTTCAAATTCCACTTGGGCTCTGTGCTGACAGCTCAGAGCCTGGATCCTACTTCAGATTCTATGTCTTCCTCTCTCTCTGCCCCTCTCCCATTCACACACTGCCTCTCTCTCTCAAAAATAAACATTTAAAAAAATATTTTAAAAAATACAAAACGGTATAAAAAAGGAAAAGATTACCTAGAAATTATTAAACTTTTGATAGTTGTCTTATATTTTAAGTACTTCAAAAGCTTTATATGCATTTATGTGTTCCTTTCATATAGTATTTCAAGCTAAGGATTTTACATGATATTATCAGCTTTGTCACTATTTCATGCTTATCTCCAATCCCATAGATATTTCATAACTTATTGTTTATTCTCGTTACAATATACTTAATTTTATTTTTCAAATTTCAATTAATATTTTAAACAGTTAACTATTTTTATAAGTGTAAATCATTATGTATTTAGAATTACATTTTGATAGAATTCCATCATGTAAATACTAAACCCAAAGTTGTGAATATCTAAAAAACATGTAATACCCAAGTATTTCTCCAACAAACGTTTGTTCCAACTTCCACTCCCATCAAAATGAGATTTGAATTTGATTTTTTCACTAAAGCTCTAGCATTAGGTGGTTGTATTTGCTTAACACGTTTGCTAGTGTAATAGGTAATATGAGATATTTCATTGTATATTAATTTGATTACAAAAAAGTTAAACATTTTCAATACTAATTGAACTTCTCTTAGTGAATTGTCTGGTTATGACCTATATTCACTTATTTACTGGCATCTTAGAGTTTATCGATTTGTATGATTGCTGTACAAATTAAGGGTAGTAACTCTCTATAACATTGCTGCCAACATTTTCTTGATCAATTGCTGAAGATGTCTTTTGACCTACAAATGTTTTCAATGTACTTTCCTTTGTGATTTATTCTTTAAGTCCCAGGAGTCTTTCCACATGCAAATATCAAATTAAAATTTGTCTCTATATTATATTCTTCTATTAGTTTGATTTTGTTAACTTTTTAATTATCAGAATTTATCTTTAGTATGTGATATATGATGAGAATGTAAACTTTTTATCCCAATAGTAGCCAATTCTTCCACCAATTATTAAGTAATCTTTCCCTTTCCTAATAATGATCCTTTTGCCATTGATATCTTAATTATATTGGAATTCTGTTTCTGGACCTTTTATCCTTTCTCCCTGACCATGTACAGTCCAGAATTAGACCAATTTAATTACTGCTGCCTAATAAAATGTTTTAACAGTTTATAATAATAAATTTTCATTTTTCTTTTTACATATGTTCTTAGTTACTATTCATTTAATAAGTTGTGATAAAATGATATTTCTCTTTAATAAGTTCTGCTTTTAATAAGTTCTTAGTTTCTATTAGAATTGCATTTCCAAATGGGCTTTGGATTCTGTTAAAAAAAAAAATTAAGCCTTTGGGATTCTAATTAGAATCGCAATAAACCTGTAACTAAATATGCAAATAAGTGACATCCTTAATGTATTTTATCTTAATGTTAGAGATATTTTTCTTTTATTTATAGCTATCTTTTTATGCCTGAAACAAATTCCATGGTTTTATCACATTTTTAATTAGATTTCAGGATATATATTTATGACATATACACACATACACATTTATTTTGCTGCTTTGATAATGATATATATTGTCATCCAAAATCATATAACTACTTGTTTCTTATGATTTTTATATCTCAAGTTAATTAAAGAAATTCAAGGCAAATAATTTTTGAATTATATTAGTTTTTTTATAAGCATAGTGTTGCGAAAAAAATTAATGTTGCCATTTCAAAGAGCCACACTGTATTTTCTATTTTGAAATCACCGCCTTCATATAAATTTTCAGACCACTGTATTTATTCTTATTTTGCTACCAATTTAAAAGTAGATTTCTAATAATTAACATGTGGGTATCATACTGATTATTGTTTTAAAATGAATATTCTTTATCACATTTAGAAACCATCCTCAAAATCTGAATTATGTAAGAGTTGTTATCACGAATGGGCACTGAAATTTATCAAATGTTTTTTTGTTTTTTTCTTCAGAATTTATGAGATAATTTTCAGTTATATTTATTAGGATTATAGTTTGAACAAAGTTTTTCTAGTTAAAATAAACTGTACTTGCTGAGTTGCATTTTATCAATATTTCTTTCAGATTTTTATAGTTATATGTACAAACTAGTTTGGTGGGGTTCTCTTTACATACTCTCTGCGTTAGGTTTTTATCTCAAGGTTACATACACATAAAATTAATTAGGGAGACTATGCTTTCTCTACTCAAAAAGTGAATTGAAAAAGGAAAAAAAGCCTTATAAGCAGACATTATTATGAATAAATAATGATCTATTCATAAAATGACATAGTAGTTAAAAATGAGTGAACTATAGCAACATCTATTAAACCTCTGAAACCATGTTGACTGAAATAAAGATGTATTTATTCATACACTCCCCTATTAATGATTGTTTCCAATATTTTGCTATAGCAAATAGAGCAATAAAATAGCAACACCATTTCGATAGCCATTTTTTATTATGTCTCTTGTTGAGATTTTGAACGGCATTGCATTTAATTTATAGATTAATTTGGAAATTGGGACTTTGATGATACTGTTGCACAGTACATTAGCACGGTACTTCTCTCCATTTATGCAGTTATTCATTTATGTACTACCTTGAATAAAATTAATATTTTACTAAATTTATTTGTAGGTATTTTATTGTCTTATTGCTATTGTAAATGGTTTTTTCCTTACTTCCTAATTGTCTATTAATTGTGCAAAGGAATGCTGTTGAGGTTTCATGTTGATTTTGTAAGCAGCAATGTTACTAAAACTTCTTATTTTAATAGTTTATAGATTTGCTTATGCCTTCTAGGTAAATAATGTCTGCTTATAAGGCTTTTTTTTCTTTTTCAATTCAATTTTTGAGAGGCAGAGCAGGGGAGGGGCAGAGAGAGAGGGAGACAGAATCTGAAGCAAGCTCCAGGCTCTGAGCTGTCAGCACAGAGTCTGAGGCAAGGCACAAACCCTCAAACTTCTACCTTAAGTGTTATTCTTAACCTTTCTCTGACATTTTGTCACTGTGTATATTTGGCAAAAACTTATGAGTACCTCCAACATATTGTGTCAGGCACTAAACATTTGTGACCATGGCAAAGATCTTTTCCTCACAGAGCTTATATTTTGGTGGGCAAGACAGACTAGAAGCACATAAATAATGTATTGCAACATCAAAGAAGTGCTGTGATAAAATGAAAAGGGTAAAAACTCCATCGCCATTTCCTAGTGTTCCAGCTGTTGTAACAAGGAAAGCAGTTCCCCAGAGGGACTAGGTGGGGAGAGGTTCTTAATTAATTATCAAGTTTCTCTCCTTATTTCTTATATTTAATAATTTTCTTGTTTTTCCTTTTATGAATCTTTACATAGTATAAAAACTTCAGGTGAACTTCGTATCTAGTTTTGTAGACTTCCTCTATAATTTTAATTTTTTTCTCCCCAGGATTTATCTTTTTATTCTTCTTTCATTATTGCTAGTGTTGTGTCATTTTAACAAAATATTAAATAGAACCTGTGCCATTGCTAATACCCACAACCCCAAACTCCCAAAATCTCTATAATTAAGAAACTGCCATGAGTATCTTTAAGCTGCTACAAAGCAAATTCTTCATAATCACCTGTTCACACAACAGTTTTTAACTATTTGAATTCACAGTTTTCCTGGAAAGATGGTAACTTACCTCTCTGTAGCTATTACATTACAAGAAGAGAGTACGTCTGTGTAGAAGCCAGGCATAGATCACTACCTATTTAGTTTGATAAGGAAAATCTCCATTGAGTATGTCCATAATTTCATTATTTCACCACTGACTCACCCAATATTCCAACATGAGAACCAAGAGACAAACCTTTGAAAGTTATATTGCCATTAAAGACTTAATTCCTTTTTTTTTCCAAACGTTTAATTTTGAGAGAGAGAGAGAGAGAGAGAGAGCGAGAGAGAGAGAGAGAGAAAGCATGCACAAGTGGGAAAGGGACAGAGAGAAGGGGACAGAGGATCCGAAGTGGGCTCCCTGCTGATGGGAGCCAGCCTGATGTGGGCTTGAACTCAAGAACCTGAGATCACAACCTGAGCCAAAGTCCAACACTCAACCGACTCATCCACCCAGGCACCCCCCAGTTCATCCCTTCTTACTATCTGCCCTCCTGTTCACACATCATCCAAACTTCTGTTCTTTCATCCCTTTATGGAGCTGCTTCATTGTGTGAGGCACAGAGATAGGTGTTCAGAATATAAAACTAAGAAGACTATGCCTGCCCTCATAAATTCCAATCTAATAAGGAATATGTATCTATTTGATATCCATCTGATAGTTACAATAAAATATATTCTTGTATTTAAATGGTACCAACACTCATTGCCATGCTTTATACAACACAACTTCTCCAGTCTTCTCTGAAAAAATATGTATCTATATATAAAATATAAAAAAGGTTCTTAGCTCTTGAATTTTTGCACATTAATTTGTTTCTTTCACACCTGAGAAACAACTTGGCTAGATTTAAAATTCTAGGATCATAGACTCCTTCATAACTTTGTAGGCATTGCTCCATTTCCTTCTGAATTTTATTTTGTGAGGAAAAATAAAGGCCAGCTGAAATTCTCTCCCATTTCTTCTTGGATATATTTCTTCACCCCCTCTTCCTCCTTTCTTCCTCTCACTTTTCTTTATCCTCTTCTTTTTACTCGTCTTCTTCTTTCTTCTCCTTTTTTTACCTTTATATATTTTTTTGCTTTATTTTTCTGAAACAAACTGAATTGTTTACAAACTTGGAATCTTTTAGCTCCAAAAATTTACTTTTAATTATGGCTCCACTTTTTATACCGGTTTCTTCAGGAACATCATTTCTAGTGATAGTCTTTCTCCTTTGAAGTCCTTGAGATATTGTTACCCTTTTCTTATGCTATAGATTTTGTTCTTCAGAAACCCCTTACTAAGTTTTGTATGTTTATTCATTCTCAAAGAAAATGACCTATTCAGGTAATACATTCAGGTAAACCAGTAAGATAAATAGCCACTTCTCAGCACTATTTGGTCACTGATACATCCAACATTTGCAGCTAGGGGTGCATAGATCAAATAGTCCCTAAGGCCCTGTTTAGATCTAACATCCTTTTATTTTAAAAACTATTCATATTTTTCAATCTCAAAATGTATCTTTTTTTATTTTAGAGAGAAAGAGATAGAGCATGCATGTGAGCAAGTAGAGGAGGGCAGAGGGAGAGAGAGAATCTCAAGCAGGCTCTGCACTCAGCACAGAGCCTGACATGGGGCTCGATCCCAAGAACTGTGAGATCATGCTTTGAGCAGAAATCAAGAGTCAGATGCTCAAGTGACTGATCTACACAGGTGCCCCTCAGTCCTAAAATATTTCAAGTTAAAATAACTAAACTTTCCAAAACAATTTTTTTTTCCAAAACAATTCTAAAAGGCTACCCGGCTAGCACAGTGACTTAATTCAAAGATTTGACACTTATTTCAAAACTTATTAATCACTGATGAATTTCACAGCAACGCACTTCAGCATGTTTTAGCTGTGGAAACTCAGTGAAGTAAAGCAGGAATATGTTTCAATCAGTAATAAGTTTAAAGATAAAGCACAAAGATCTAAGAAACCATATTGTTCCAAGAAGCAAAATTAATTTAAATATACATTTGAATGATTACTATGAAGTTTAATGGGTAAAATACTGGGGAGTTTAAAATAAAAAGTTACCAATGCAAGCTAAATGCTGTCACATAAAAACATATAATCTTACATACACATTTGCTATCCATCTATGTAGTATGGTGTTTATCTTTCATTTCACATCTTTACTGCATTTTAGTTCAGCAAGATTTTAAATGCCATAAAACAAAACAAAACAAAACAAAACACCAAGACAGAGTTTGCTGTTTCTTTTTGATGTGACAGAGGTGGGAGGGAAGAAAAGAAGCTATTTAATAAGCATGGGATATACTGTACCCTATTAGCCAGAGATCTGAAATCAAATCCCAATTTTTCCATTTAGTGATTTGGACAAGGAACCCCTAGGCCCCAGTTTTACTATCTGTAAAATATATGCATTACCTTTATCTAATATCAAAGCAAGATCTTATACCTAATGCACTTAATACAATGTCTGCCAAACATAAATGGTTATATATTATAACCATTATAATTACCTATTATAATTACCATGAACTTCTTCAAATATATATTAAACACTGTGGAGTTAATGAGCAAAGAACAGGGAATAAACAGGAGGAAAGCCCAAGAAGGGGTAAGAGAAGGATACAGGTTCAAGTCAATAAGCCACTTCCTGGTTTATTCAACCCCCATCTTTTTTTTTTTTTAAAACATATCCTAAAGGTTTTATTTACCATCTTTTATCTACCATCTTTATTTACCATCTTTGATGATGTCTAACAACTCAAGGGAAGTAGGCTACTCTCCCACCTGGAGTCACAAACCTGCCAGCTCTGATATTCAACTGTGACATTGCCAGAATGGTTGTCCCTCATGAAGTCCTCATGCCCCTCCCCCTTTGAGAGTTCCAGCCAAAATCCATGGGAACAGATTCAACCCCGCTTCTGAGAGGCTTAGGCGGTTTGGCTAATATATAGGAGTCACTTGAGAAGCTATAATATTTTCAACTAATATTTTACAAGATGCTTATTGAGGACGTAGGGGTAATTATCGACTTAAAATATCACATGAATAATCATTATTAAATGTTTACAGTATTATTTATTCCCTCCCAGAATATGCAAAAACTATGGAGGATGAGAAGCTACCTCTTTTAGAGTTATAATGGTATATCATAATCTGATAGTAATTAGGATCTTTTATCCTCAAAAGCTGCTCTTCTAAAAAAGACTTCAAATAAAGCAAGCAATTCTTTCATCCTCCACCATGCCAATGTTTATTCACATAAGCTGTACTCATTCCTGAAGTGGAAAGCTTGGTAATCGTGACCTACTAATGTTGGTGACAAAGGACACATTTCAGAAGCCCACGTGTTGGTTTGAGACACAATCGTCTAATTCCTATGGATTTTGAATAGTCAGGATTATGTAACAGGCATAGCCTGTATTTAAATTCTCATTCAGTGCTCATAAAAATTGTTAGATAAATGAATAAAAACCACCATATTAGGTGATTTTTATATTCCATTCCATGGGAAATGGGATCTCTTATATGCTTCCTTTCCCTGTTTGAGAAATAACTGCCTGATCAATATATATTTTCTTCAACTTGAAAATGCTTTTGTTTAATTCCTTTCTTTTATCCTGGGATAGGCAATCAACAGATTTCACTGAGTACAAATGCTAGACAATCAGATTCAAGGCTATGGCAAACCAAACCTGCCAGATGGGAGGAAAAGTGTATTGCAAAGTGTAACACACATGTAACTTACATCTCACTTAAGTAAGCAACTTCTATAGTTTCAGCACCTGCAAAAGTAGTAAATGAATCAATTCAACCATATGTACACAGTCCCCACTTTACTGAACAAACTGCAACTCTGCAAAGCAATTTTGCTAATTAATAGGGAAAATTAGGATTTATTCATGACTTCTGAAAACATTTTGTCAAAAGACACAAAACCTTTTACTGTCAGTTATAAATGTATAGGAAAATGAATAGTAAAACACTTAATACACTGTAATTGGAAATACTAGAAACATTGCGAATTAAAGTGTTTTATTTCTTTTTAAAATCTTATCAAGACTAGTTTGAATAAATCTCACTAGTCTTATCAAGACTAGTGAGAACTAGTTTCTTCTCACCACGTGCCTCGGTGGAATGTCCTCCTCCTTCCAAAGTCCGGATCCATTACTGATAATTTATCCTTTCTACTTGCAATGTCATAACATCCCAGAGTTCCTTTAATATGAGGCTTTTCCTCTAGTGTCACTTCCACCAGGACATCTTCATCTCCTTGTTCATTTATGTCAGTAAGTTCACTTTCGCTGAGTTCCCAGCTGCTTCTCTAGTCTCCCCATTGGTGGTAGTGTCAACATTCCCAAGCTCTGTAATCTTGTCAACTAACTAGTTTACATTCTATGCAAATTCCACTCCAGTGTTACCACTTTTTCTTTCTTTGCTGCACTTTCATCTTTGCTGACCGATTCCCTCTTTTGATCATCCATGTTTGTAAAATATGACATGGGTTTATCACTGGGAATCAAGGCAGCAACACACCTACACCCCTTGCTGTGTGTAAACTGAACGGATGAACACTACCAGACTTTGAAAGAAGCAACGTAGTTGATTACTGATGACAGATCTGTTATTTAGGTTGTGATTTGTGGACTAAAATACTAGCAAGAATATTTGTTCCTTATGCAGTGATACACATTTTCTATACCATGGTAGCTGAAATCTGAACCTGTTTGTTGGGAGAGGGAGATTATTTAATTAAACCCTGGGAAATGAAATCTGGGCATATCACACTGCAAAGTGAGGACTGCTTGCACATTTAATCAAGGAATTGGTCATTAGTACCTATCAAAAGAATACCATAAATTTATTATATAATTGGATATATGTATATGACTAAGGATGTTAATGGCAACATTTTTATAATGGTTAA
>NW_026057582.1:95057637-95226825 GCF_023721935.1 Panthera uncia | reverse complement strand
CGTCTTCTTTTTTTTTTTATCTTTTTTGCTTATTGATCATTACACATCACTAAATAAAACTTTGAAATCTGGAATATGTAAAAACTGGGTTACTGTACAGATTTTAAAAATAATAATTTCTTCATTTGGTAATAATTAATATATAAAACCTGCCAGTCTTCTAGATGTTACTGCATTCCCTACCTTCAGATAAGTGGAATAAAATATTAACCTAAATAACTGTATTTGAAGATACTATTTTGGTAACCTGAATGATTTGGGTTTGAATCCTAGCTGCGGCATTTATTAGCTGTGGTCTTGGCAATCATTTTACCACGTCTGAAACTTAGTTTATCTGTGGAAGTCAAGTAATCACATATATTTTATAATACTAGGACGATAAAAGGTAACCTAACTGAACTCACTGTCTACCAAGTATTAGGTGCTTATGAACGTTAATTCCTCTATATTCTTTAATTTGGGTGAGATGATCTATTTAATTTTTGTTGTAAAAATTCATATTTAAAGCAAAAAAATGAGTTGTTATAAAGGCAAATACAGTAGAACCTTGGTTTACGAGCATAATTTGTTCCAGAAACATGCTTGTAATCCAAAGCACTTGAATATCAAAGTGAATTTCCCAATAAGAAATAATGGAAACTCATATGATTCATTCTACAACCCAAAAATATTCATATAAAAATTATTACAATACTGTAATACAAAATAATAAAGAGAATACAAATGAAGGTAAATAAACAAGTTAATCTGCACTTACCTTTGAAAACCTTTGTGGCTGGTGTGAGGGAGACAAGAGAGAGGAGGGTTATTGTGTAGGACGACGTTCACTATCACTGCAGAATCACTGCTATCTATTGGCTCAATGGAATCTTTTCTGCATGGGGGCCATTATATACACTCACATGGATGTTGACTACAGTACAGTATTAATAAACTCTTGTCATATACTGTATCTAATTTAAGAGGCAATAAAGGCAGCAGAAGAAAGGGTCTATATCTGCAGGCAGCCTGACCCATAACAAAGCAAAGCATTCCTAAGCTTACTCTTTTGTGGAAAAAGTCTAGGATTGTCTGTAGGTGCTTTGGGGTGACAAAAAATATACTAGTGCCAGTTGAGGGCACCTTCCAACATACTGAAAAATCACTGATTTCTGCCAAATACCATGACCTGAGACCAAGCATCTAAGCATGGGAGACAATCACCCATAATCTCACGGAGAGTGAGAGAGAAGAACCATTGGCTCAGTTGTGATGATGTGATGTTCGGTGTCATGTACTACTCGTATTGCAAGACTTCTCTCATTTATCAAATTAAAATTTATTAGAAATATTTGCTCCTCCTGTGGGACATGTGCAGAATAAATTACTCTCAATCCAAGATTTTACTGTATCTGGAATATATTGATTTTATTTTAGCTTTAACTTAAGCCTTAGATTTGTTGAAGCAGTATTAAACATCTACTCTTCGGTAATACTTATTTTCTTGCAGAAACTATGAACCTCGTCTGACAAGTGAAGATAATTTTTTTCTAAAGAAGGGAGAATACGCATTTTTGAGGGGATTTTAAATTTTGAAGTAAACACACATAAAACTACCAAATCAACTCTTTGCCTGAAGCTATCAGGAAAAAAACAAAAAGCAAAGGGCCTCAGAAATAATTCCCCCAAACTGTATTCTTTACAAGTATATCATTCTAAAAACTTCGTAAGTTCAAACAATGCTGAGGAACTCCCAGGCTGTGTACAACATTAAAAATTATTTATCTTTCTAAAGAAAACATTAAATCTGACTCTGATAAAGGGCAAGCATGCATGGAAAAACACAGATAAGAGACAGTGTTCTAAAGGAGTGTAAATACTGGCTTCTAGTAATTTCCATGGCCCAGTACATCCCTATGCCCTGTGGTTTGGTTCCAACTTGAGACTTGCCAGCATTCTTATAATTCATTCCCATTTTTGTTTAAACTATTTAGGATTAGATCTCTGTCAGAGCCAACCACTGGTTGCATTCATAATGCAGAATTTGCCATAAAACTGGATACCACTGCCCTAAAAATCCATCCATCCATCCATCCATCCATCCATCCATCCATCCATCCAGGATCTGAGGCTGAAGTCAAATGCCATGTTCTTCATGAGGTCCTCCCTGACCCCTCCACCAGGAAAGTCTCTCCTCTTACACAACTTCAGTTATAATTCTTTTAAAGTTTTTAATAATTTTTAAAGTTATTTACATACAAAATGCTTATATTTCCAATATAAGTTCAGTAAACTATTTCCATATAGTTCAGTAAACTATAAACTTCCTAAAGACAAAGGACTTTAATAGATGCTACTCTATAACTGCTATGCCTTCCCCCAGTGCATGAACTTATTAGGGGCTCAGTAATGGAATACAGAGAAGGTGCAAGAACACAGGGTCTGGAGTCAGATGCCAGAGCAATCCAGCTCCTAACTCAGGGTGTGATTCTTGAGTATTTCCTTAATCTCTCCATCCTTGGTTCCTTATATGAAAAAATGGGACAGTAATAGTGTTAACTTCATAGTGTTATTTCAAAGGTCGAACAGTGCAAAGGACTTAGTAGTGTGCCTAGCACATAATAAATGCTAGTGGCTAACATCTCTAAAGTTCAGTCTCTCCAAAAGCTTATGAATTCAGAACTCTGGGTCTAGGTAAGTCATTTTAGTAAAGTTTACTTTTTTTTTTTTTTTTTTAATTAAAGCTGACAAAATGACAAGAGCGACTCTCTAGGTTCCCCCGATTGTTGATGAGATTCCTAAGATAATTCCTATGGTAATATTTGAGTGACACGCAAAGTTGGACATGAGCTACTGACTGAATATGGAGCACACACATTCTTAAATTTGTAAACAGACTCTTTGAAATTATAATGTCTCTTGTGAACACTTGCAAAACTTTATAAGGTTTGTCATAAGGTATTCTCATTCTGAATAAAACTCTAAGCCTTAAATCCTTGCTCAAATCTGTGCTGAAAAGCAAGATGGTTCAACCACACTGTGTGAGAGAGAATCAGAGAAATATAATCTGCTGCATTTTCTGTTACAAAACCCCATAACTATAGAATATATTTGCTTAATAAATGTACTTTTTACAGTACAATAAAATTTTAAAACATCTCAGAACAGGGGAAACAGGTAGCCCAGCAATGACATGCAATGGTCTTATAGGCAGATGCCCTTTGCTTTCCAAAGAAGAGAGAGACCAAACTCTGCCCATGGTATGGCAACCAGCTCTGGTTTATTCTCCCTGTCTTCAAAAAGTCATTATTAGCAGTTTCAGGCAACAGTGACCCACTGTCCATGAATAATGTTTACACTCAGCAGAAATGTTCTTGAATTTTGCCCCTTAATCAGGGGAAAGAGAAGGAGCTTGTTGCTTGCAAAGTATTTAAGACTTGGAGTTACATGGGTCAGACGAGTTCCTGCCTTGTTCTAGCTGCATCCTAACTGAATGAAACTGGCATTGAGTCATTCATTTATTTTTTCATTCAGGAATCTACCAAACATTTACTGGGCATCTATATCTTAGACACTAAAAGTGGTTTAAGTCTGTGATTCCCACCCCTCACGTTGTACATTAGAAACATCTGGGGACTTATAAAGCATAGATGTGGACTTCATTCCAAGCCCGTAGAATATTTGGGGTAGAGCTCCAGCATTTGTATTTTTTAAAAGTTCTACAGGTGGTTTAGGTTTGCCAAGGTTGGGAACTACAGGTATAGCAGCTCCTAAGTGAGGTACACAAACCTTTGTAGGAGCTCATAGGCTCAAGGAGAGATGGAAAAGTAGACAGGCACTCACAAACTAGTGGTATTTTTATGATGACAGGAAAGATATGGGACTTGGGGAACACAAAAGAGGACACTTCACTGAGACTAGGTGTAAACTGGCTCAAAGAGGGAAGGCTTCCTCTAGCATCTGGTTCAGAAGCTGAACCTTGGGCCCAATTTCAGTGATTCTACTCTGTACCATTCAGCTGCCCTTCCTCCAACAGTGACTCCTCTTAGATCTCAAGCATCTAATTCAGCCTAAGGATGGAATATGATGTCTTCCTGACAGGCACTGGAGGCAGATTGTTTGACTCTTCCTTTGGAATCTCTGTTGACCTGAGTCTCTGTGACCTGTCTCATGGCCTCCCCCTCCAGCTTCACTACCCAGCAGGTGTTGTGACCTGTGTCTCAGGCAGTGAATCCTAACCCATGCCAAGTTTCCCTGCTGATGCAGCATCTTTTGAAGGACATTGCTCCTTCAATTGCTCTCTATGTTTTCTCAACATAGAGAAAAAAAGCTGTTTTAGATTTAGCAACTCATTGTCTTCCAGGACATTGCTGCCATAGGACTGCCCTGTGTTGGCAATGGAAGAGGAGGTATTGAATGAGAAGCACTGTGTTCTAAGGAGGGTTTTAGAGATGAAAGATCAGAGAGAACTCTTCCCTCACAGGAATGGCTTCTTATTTTCTGGAATCAAGATTTGCAACTAGAGCTTCCAGAGAATCAGAGAGTCAGGGGAACCCCTTAAGGATAGAGATAGTAGTGATTCCAAAAGACTTATACTGCCCTAGTCAAAGTGTCTACAAGCAAATCTGGGCCTAAATTTGGAAGTGATGCAGCTGTGACTTTTTTCTTGTTTAAAAATCAATACAATTTCAAACTTGTAGTTGCTTTTCTTGAAAAATAATTGAAAACATTCTACTACTCATGTTAGGCGCATGGTTAAATACAGTGTAGCCTAACTATGTGATGGGAAACTATGCATTCTTTACCACTTTTACTTTTAGAGATGTTTAAAGAACACATGAAAGTATTATATAATATCGGAAAAAATCAGACCACATTATAATATACCATATGGTGTATACAATGCCAGGACATTGATGACAATGGGGGCTGGCCAGTCCAGCGTAGGATCAAGACAAAGCCAACTCCATAAAGACATGGGCAGGGCTCCAGGTCTCAGATAAATAAGCTGAGAGGGTTAAAGCATCAGAAGTAGATCAAAGGTCTGGAAATCTGGGTATGAACCTCTGTGGCCAGGGGAGATCATAGTACCTATTTAGAATAAGTAGGAATGAGCACTTAGATTTGGTAATAAAGACAGTGGAAATGCTGTATTCAGGAAGTCAGAGAAAAGTCATGCTCAGGAGTGAGCTTTCAAGAGGTTTATTTAAACAGAAAAGTCCTTTGTATCTTTACCATCTGTGTGTGAAAGAGTTTGGAGTAGCAATGTCTACAGATAACTGGAATATTAGCAACAAAAGTATTTCCTGTAAATGGCTAAAAAAGAGTGCAATGCTACAAACAGGATTTTGACAGCAGTGTAACTTTGGAATGATAAACAACCTGATAAGCATCTCTTAATACATATAATAAGTATGTTCTTCCAAAGTTTCCAGTAAAGCAGTTTTCTGAATATGAAATATTTTTCTCATTAAAAATTCAAGATTCTATTCCTATATGATAAAAAAAAATATCACTAACAGAATTCTGGGGAGATGGCTGAAATAGTGGCAGTCTAATTTTGGGGTCTTCCTAAATACACAAAAGGCATAAGGGAAACTACTCACTGAAATCAAATACCTAAGAAAAGTATTTACCATGAAACAGGTGCCAAGGTAGCCCTATGAACCCCTAAATATGAGGATGGATGCAGGAGGCACCACCAACAGCCATGAGGCCTTTGAATAACTGGAGATGGGGACATCTGACAGACTTGAGAATGAGAAAACCCCAATACAGCCAGCAGGTACTTACTGGAAGGTCCTGAGGGCCAACTTGAGATAGCAACTGGAATTTGGAGAGGATTTGCCCAATCTGAGAACAGGTGAGTACATGAGGAACAGAGTAAGGACCTAAGGGTAGGAGCAACCTAGCCCCATGCACCCTCCACACTGCTTCTACCTGTCCTTTGGCCTAAGGAATAGAACTGAAGTCCAGCCTTGCCTCTGGGCCCAGTGGCCAATTTGCAGGAATATAGGAGGATATGCTGAATCACCTACTACATCCTCAATCAAGAAAATCCAGACTGGGAGATTCTACAATCTAGCAATCCATATTCTTCAAAAGATAAATTGTAAAGGCAAGAAAGAGATGGAGGAGGAACTCATAAATTAAAGGGCTTTAAAAGCCATCAAATTAAAAGGAATGACAAGATGAAACTCTAATGTCTAAAGATACTCTTCAGTATAAACTATAAAGACATGCAAGGGAATCAATTACAAAAATAAGGACAGTGGTTCCTTTGGAAGGATGATGGGTGTGTAATTGACACAGGGCATATGGAGAAGCTTCTGCAGTGTCTGGAAAGTTCTCTTTGTTGATTTTTTTTTCCAATCCTAGCCAAGAGATTTATTTATTTATTTATGTATTTATGTATTTATTTAATTTACATCCAAGTTACTTAACATAGAGTACAACAATGATTCAGGGGTTCATTCCTTAATGCCCCTTACCCATTTAGCCCATCCCCCTCCCACAAACCCTCCAGTAACCCTCTGTTCTCCATATTTAAGAGTCTCTTATGTTTTTTCCCCCCTTCCTGTTTTTATATCATTTTTGATTCCCTTCCCTTGTGTTCACCTGTTCTGTGTCTTAAAGTCCTCATATGAGTGAAGTAATATGATATTTGTCTTTGACTAATTTCACTTAGCATAAAACCCTCTAGTTCCATCCACATAGTTGCAAATGGCAAGATTTCATTCTTTTTGATTGCCAAGTAATACCCTGTTGTGTGTGTGTGTGTGTGTGTGTGTGTGTGTGTGTGTGTGTACCACATCTTCTTTATCCATTCATCCATTGATGGACATTTAGGCTCTTTCCATACTTTGGCTATTGTTGGTAATGCTGCTATGAACATGGGGGTGCATGTATCCCTTCGAAACAGCACACCTGTATCCCTTGGATAAATGCCTCGTAGTGCAATTGCTGGGTCATAGGGTAGTTCTTAGTTTTTTGAGGAACCTCCATAATGTTTTCCAGAGTGGCTGCAACAGCTTGCCTTGCCACCAACAATGCAAAAGAGATCCTCTTTCTCTGCATCCTCGCCAACATCTGTTGTCGCCTGAGTTGTTAATGTTAGCCATTCTGACAGCTGTGAGGTGGTATCTCATTGTGATTTTGATTTGTATTTCCCTGATAATGGGTGATATTGAGCATTTTTTCATGTGTTGGTTGGCCATCTGGATGTCTTCCTTGGAAAAGTGTCTATTCATGTCTTTTGCCCATTTCTTCACTGGATTATTTGTTTTTTGGGTGTTATGTTTGATAAGTTCTTATAGATTTTGGATACTAACCCTTTATCTTATACACCATTTGAAAATATCTTCTCCCATTCCGTCGGTTGCCTTTTAGTTTTGCTGATTGTTTCCTTCACTATACAGAAGTTTTTTATTTTGATGAGGTCCCAGTAGTTCATTTTTGCTTTTGTTTCCCTTGCCTCTGGAGACGTGTTGAGTAAGAAGTTGCTGCGGCCAAGATCAAAGAGGTTTTTGCCTCCTTTCTCCTCGAGGATTTTGATGGCTTCCTGTCTTACATTGAGGTCTCTCATCCATTTTGAGTTTATTTTTGTGTATGGTGTAAGAAAGTGGTCTAGGTTCATTCTTCTGCATGTCGCTGTCCAGTTTTCCCAGCACCACTTGCTGAAGAGACTGTCTTTATTCCAATGGATATTCTTTTCTTTGTCAAAAATTAGGTGGCCCTACATTTGTGGGTCCATTTCTGGGTTTTCTACTCTGTTCCATTGATCTCAGTGTCTGTTCTTGTGCCAGTACCATACTGTCTTGATGATTACAGCTTTGTAGTACAGCTTGAAGTCTTGGATTGTAATGCCTCCTGCTTTGGTTTTCTTTTTCAAGATTGCTTTGGCTATTCAGGGTCTTTTCTGGTTCCATACAAATTTTAGGATTGTTTGTCCTAGCTCTGTGAAGAATGCTGGTGTTATTTTGATAGGGATGGCATTGAATATGTAGATTGCTTTTGCATTGACATTTTGACATTTTGACAATATTTGTTTTTCTATCCGGGAGCATGGAGTCTTTTTCCATTTTTTGTGTGTCTTTTTCATTTTCTTTCAAAAGCTTTCTATAGTTTTCAATGTATAGATTTTTCACCTCTCTGGTTAGATTTATTCCTAGGTATTTTATGTTTTTTGGTGTAATTGTAAATGAGATTGATTCCTTGATTTCTCTTTCAGTCGCTTCATTGTTGGTGTATAGGAATGCAACCGATTTCTTTGTGTTGATTTTATATCCTGCAAGTTTGCTGAATTCATGAATCAGTTCTAGCAGTTTTTTGGTGGAATCTTTAGGGTTTTCCATATAGAGTATCATGTCATTTGCGAAGAGTGAAAGTTTGACCTCCTCGTGGCCGATTTGGATGCCTTTTATTTCTTTGCATTGTCTGATTGCTGAAGCTAAGACTTCCAACACTATGTTGAATTAACAGTGGCAAGAGTGGACATCCCTGTCTTGTTCTTGACCTAAGTGGGAAAGCTCTCAGTTTTTCCCTCTGTGTTGATTTTGATTTTGTCTTTATATTTTTTATGAAGTTCTTTATATCTATTTTACAGTTAGAAGGTATAAAAAATACTTAAAAACCATGAGATCCATTGATAATACATCTAAAAATAAAAACATTAAAATACTCACTTGACATTAGAATGATGGTGCCCACTTAACCTATATTCTTAGTGTCTCATTTCTATGAGATTGCTTTGGGATGGTAGGAGACTCTTCCTACTCTTAACCTCCTTATTCTTAACCTTCTCCCTTTCAGCCTGGTGAAATTACTCTATTCTTGTAAAAAACTAGAAACATTTGTGTTTATTATTCTGAGTAGTGTGTTAAAGAGCTATTATGATAATTAAGGTGTTTAGAAAGAAAGCTATCTCCTATATTTCTAGGCTGCAAAGCTCCATGGAAACCACTTAGAGCTTTGCTTTCTTTGGATGCTTTCTTGGTCCTTTGAAGGCAGTGAAGAAGCTGATCTCTTCTCAATAGCTGTTAATTGATGGAAAAAGGGTTTCCTATTGAGTCTAAGCCAGGGTGAACCAGTGACAGAAGATGCTAGTGAGGAGGGCAGAAATAGAAGAGTGGGGGACTGACTAGGGGATCACAAGAAGAGTGAAGTGGGGGGGAGTGTACAAGTCAGTCCTTTTGTTCTTCTCAGGTGGGACAGTGGGAGGGGGATGACTAGAAATCACTGCGATAGATTGTAAAGACTAGGCTATTCTCACCTTCACTCTTTACTTGTCTTTTTCTACTTCCACTTCTTCATTTTCAGGGGGATCAGGTCTTAGATGAATGGTGGAGGCCCAAGGCTGACACCTGGGTGATTTGTTAAATTCAACAGCACTGATAAAACTCCTTTAGGGAGTAGAGGTAGGAGGGAAGTGAGATGAATATCTGGATCATTTTTCTGTTGACCTAGTCAATGAATGTCAAAGTTACTTTTTATGAGTAGCCTGTAGGAGACACTGATGCAAATAAGACTGTTGCTACACCACTTTGCCTGCTTTTTGTCTTTGTTTTCTTCCTGTCCTGTAATGATCTGCTAGTCCTGGGTGTGGACTACCCAGTAATTTTGTGTGTGGCCAGTTCTCCCAGGAGATTTTCTTCTTGATGTCAGAAACCCAATTATACTATCCTTTGGATTTTCTGTAACATCTAGCAGGGTTCCTGGCATAGAAATCATCAAATATGCTTGTCACTTATTTGACTAATTTTACTCCTATCCATTGCATGACATGCCAGGTGTTCTTTGGAATTGAAGAATTAATTGCTAGAAAGAAAGCAGTAGTTTAATCTAATCTAACCTATTAGAGTATAGATTACCTGACAGTAGGGGCTGAAGTATTCAATGCTGTGTCACCAACATCTAGTATAGTGCTTGATCCATGATAAAAACTTAGCTTACATCAGTCCCAAGAATGAATAAATGATCAAACTATGAATTCTCTTAAGTTATAAAATAGATGATTTTTTAAGAGAAAAAATGCTTCTTTTATATAATAGATAAAAACCTGATTAGATGTTCCATAACTCAGTTTATTTTATTGTTTATCAATAAACACCTGAAAAAAGAAGCCACCAAAAAAGTGAATTGTAGTGAGTATTCAGGTGTTACAATTACTCTGCCTTCAGCAATATGAAAGTACTATATGGAAAAGAAATGTAAAGGGCCTCCTATTATGTAATCTCATCTACCTGAGCTCTCCAAATAGACCTTCTGCTCCAGCCTATCTGGCTTGTTGCCTCTTACCCTGAACAGAGCCTGCTTGTTACTATCTCTTTGCCTTTGGTGATACCATTTTGTGTTCATAGAAGATCCCCTTTTCTTCTCTAAATCATAGGCCTCCATGAATATCCCTCCCTAGACTTTGCTTTACTACACAGTGTTCCCTGGATAACAACTCTATTCTTTTGGGATTTAGACAGACCTCACTCTAACAAGACCAAGGAACAGTCCGAGGCTTACTATGTTCCCACACTAATATGTGCTACTTTGAAATGACATTCTTCTAGTCCCATGCTTACCTACTATGCTCTGGTGAATTAAGACTACTTTGAAATAGGAATGGTACCCATTATTCTTTTTGGCTAAAGCACTTAGTAGAACAAGGGGTTAATAAATGACCATATGCTTGCTAGCTTACACCTATGAAATCTGTTTTTAAAAACAAAAATAATCACTCAAGGGGCACCTGGGTGGCTCAGTCAGTTAAGCATCTGATTTTGGCTCAGGTCATAATCTCATGGCTTGTGGGTTCAAGCCCCATGTTGGGCTCTGTGCTGACAGCTCAGAGCCTGCTTCAGATTCTGTGGCTCGGTCTCTCTCTGCCCCTCCCCCACTCATAGTCTGTCTCTCAAAAATAAATGAACAGTACAGATTGTTTTTAAAAAATCACTCAATCATGTTAAAAGCAGAGGAGGAAGTTAATCTTTTCATTGTCTTTAATTTAAATAGTATAGCTAATTGTTGTTCTCTTCAGATTACAATGAAGGTAATGGTTCATTACCATTGCAATGGTTCATAACCATTGCAATGAATTGCAATGGTTAGGGATAGGCAAGAAAGAAAGAATGAGAAGACCATATTTTTCCTTACTCTATAGGTAAGACTCAGGAAGAAAAGACCAGAGGTCCTTCATTTCCAAAGAGTCAGAAACATAGATAAAATAGACTTAACACATGCCCACAGAATTTGACTAGAAGTAGGGAAGAAGTTCTTACTGTCTAAATGATGAAACACTGGCCACCTAAAGGAGATTTTAAAAAGTAGTATATACAACGATGTGTTTTGGGTGGTTTAAACATTTGACTACTGTAAGGATAATTGCTTTCTTGAGGTTCTTCCAGGATCCTGGATCCACACTCATCAAATATAACTGGAGAATCTTATTTTTCTTTTCTTTTTTTTTTTATTAAAACATGTTTTTAATGTTCATTTTTTGAGAGAGGGACACAGTGCGAGCAGGGGAGGGGCAGAGAAAGAGAGAGACACAGAATCCGAAACAGGCTCCAGACTCTGAGCTGTCAGCACAAACCTGACGTGGGAGTTGAACCACAAACTGCAAGATGATGACCTGAGCCGAACTTGGACACTTAACTGACTGAGCCACCCAGGCGCCCTGTGAGAATCTTATTTTTCAAAACTTGGACAGTGTTACCAGGGTTAGAGGAAAGGTTCTTACCTTTTATGCTATTATAGATAAAAATAGTAACAATGTTTGCAAGGAGATGCTGAGGAAATAGAAATTACATCACAGATTTACAAAAGATACAAGTGAAAGCCAAAAAAAGTCAAATGTAGCAGAAACTGCTCAGGCTTTATCTTTTCTTGATTGTAACTGCAAAGCTGGCATAAATGCTCATGTTTAGTAGAGGACATCCTGGATGTGGAATCTTGAAAAAGGGATTTGTGTTTTAGTCAGTAGTGACTAGACTTTGAGTGACTCTTTAACCTTTCTGAACCTCTATTTTCTCTATTGATGAGATAGGAATGATAATATTTCTCTACCTATGTTTCTGTGAGGATCAGGTAAGATCATGAATACATATATATTTGATAAATGCTAAAATCTCCTATTACTGTAAGGTCTGAGGCTTATTATGAGGGGGTAAATCAGGAAGAAGTGGGGAGGTGAGAAGACTAATAGAGGAGACCATTTGGATTTTTTTTTTTGGCAGTAGCACAATTGCTAATTTTTTTCATTAAATATTTATTGAGCACCAGACACCAAGGGTACAGAAATGAACAAAACAGGTAAATACTCCTACTGTCATTTTCAAAGGAAAACAAACTCTTAAGTGTATATGTTTTACACTAATCAAAATTATAAATGGTATTATGAATCCTCTATACCAAAGGAGTTTTATAAAAGATTTCCATGAACAAATATATGTGGAAATATTGTTGCTAGGTCCTCCTCATGAGGCACATTAGAAAAGTAAAAATTAGAGGAGACTGCTTAACTGACAATTTTAAGCCCAACGTCCCTAAACAAATTTGACTTCACAGCCTAGATTTTGGTTCTGTATTTTTTCCCCTTTTATCTTTTTTTTTTAATGTTTTTTATTTATTTTTGAAGGAGAGAGACACCGAGCATGAGCAAGGGAGGAGCAAAGAGAGAGAGGGAGACATAGAATTTGAAGCAGGCTCCAGGCTCTGAGCTGTCAGCACAGAACCTGATGCGGGGCTTGAACTCAGGAACTGTGAGATCATGACCTGAGCTGATCGGAAGCTTAGCTGGCTGAGCCACCCAGGCGCCCCCCCCCCCCCCCGGCCGATATCTTTGATCATCACCCATAAAACAAATGGGAAACAATGCTCTCTTCTTTACCTTGTACTTCTTAAGTAGAAGGACTTTGCTATTCTATTTAGCCTAACAGTCGCTAACTTCTGGTGATATATGGACATATATCCTGGTGTCCTCTAAACGGACATGAACTTTAGGAGCTTGATCTTGATGTTTAAAATAGAGTCTGACAGGGGAGTGATCAAATCTTTCTAAAAAGAGAAGGGAGAATTTATGAAATGTAGTAAAAATTATAGCAAATCAACCAAAACTCAATTTTTAGAACTTGAAGTTTATAGTTCTTGGGCTAAATCAGCAAAAATTAAACTAACTTCTTTTAGGAAAACTTCAATAAACCTTTTCTAATGCTGCTTCCTTCTGCTTGAGTCAATAGAACTTGAATCCATCCAAATCATACATACTGTACGTGCACCGGTCTCCAGATGGAATAAAACTGTGGGATTATACTCAGGATTTGCATGGGGTTTTTACTCTGAAGTTGTAGCATCCTAAAGCAATGTCATATAATCTTAGAATTGAAAAGGACCTTAGAAGTTAAAATAATCCACTCATTGCAGGAGTCCTTTCTACAACAAGCCTGGACAGTTTTGACCAGTCTCAGCTTAAGTGCTTTCTACCATGTGGACATCACTCTCTAAAAAGGCATCCCATCCTTTACTGTATCGTTCCCATGATTAGTACTTTTTCCTACTATTAAGCCAAACTCTCTCTGGAATATATCTAACACCTCATTTTTTTTTGAAAGTCATCGTGCTCCATGAAAATTAGATACAGTGGAAAATGACTTTCATTATTAGCTGGACTTAACAGGAGTTTTATATAATCAGAATAAAAATTATATATAATGTATTTGTATTTCTAACACCTGAAATCATCCCCCTGTGATATCTCTGGTACAGTGTATTAATACTTTGTTCACTAATTTATTTACTCAAATAGTACCCTTTTTTTAAGTTTATTTTTATTTGAGAGAGAGAGAGTGAGGGAAGGGCAGAGAGAGGGGGAGACAGAATCCTAAGCAGGCTCTGCACTGTCATAGCCTGATGTAGGGTTCGAACTTAGGGACTGTGAGATCATGACCTAAGCTGAAACAAAGACTCCAACACTTAATTGACTGAGCCACCCAGGCGCCCCTCAGATAATATTCTGAGCTACTGTGTTTTAGACAATAGGTTATCAGTTCTGAGAAGATCAAAGTTCAATTTTGTGTTGTCGTTATTACATTTCACACATCTGGGGCTTTCCTGCCCCCTTGTACAATGCCTCAGGGATGAGATGATTCTCCAGGCTTAATAATTCCCACTCCCCTTCCATATCAAATGGATCTCCCAGATTTATCTGTGGGATCCATAAACAGAGGACCCCCAAGCCCTGGGCTAAGACAGCCCTGTAAGAGTGGAGAGGCTAATGCAGCAACAACTGTGGCCTGGAGGTACTGTGGAGTATCTTTCTACGAGAGGATCCTGGGTCCTAAAGGTGGAGGAGGGTTTGTCCTCCAGCCAGTATTTCATACTTATATGCCATTAAAAATATGACTTTTTGGTAGATATAATCTGTAAAATAGAACTTACAAGTATTTTTAGACTAGCTCAAATCCCATCCGATTCAGCTAGATTTAGTCATGTTGGATGTTTGGCCAAAATTACTTGTTAGTACAATCAAAATATTCAAACCACACCCCAAATAGACAGTTATAACTGGTACTGAAAGAATTTTATTCATTGAAAGTTCTTGGTCATTTTCATATTTAACATTCATTATACTGTGAGGAAACCTCCTGGTTACTTCATTTTATCTTTATTTTTCAAGAGATCAGGTGATTTAAAAAATGAGTAAAAGATTCTTTTTCAATTAGTCAGCTACATTTCTGTACAATATCAAGTAAGTCATTCAAAAAGTGAGTCTGTTCAAATGAGCCAAAGAATGAATCAAATAGAAGCTGGATAAGAATTTTAAATTATTTCTGGAGAACAATGTTATGTGCTCACATCACTAAAACCACTCTTAGCTTGAATGGATGGAAATGTATTTCCATTTAGTTTTCATAGCAAAATAAGAGGGGAAAACACAGTTACCTTAGTTAATTTAAACAAAAACAATAAAATATCAGTAATTCCATAATTAAGAATCAGGTTATAAAGTACTTACTAGGCATTGTCCTATGAGCTTTACATATGTTCATTTAATCTTCTCCCCATGCACACTTGGGGATACTATTATCCTCATTTGACAGATGAGGGAATTGAGACATTGAGGAGTAAATACCATACCCAATGTTACATAGTTAGTAAGTGGCAGACTCAGGATTTGAGGAAATATGACCATATTTACAAATGAAAGTTCAATTTGTTCAAAAAAATTAAACACATTTAAAATATATTAGCATTTCCTTTGTATTTGAGCACATAACTCTTTGGATTCTAGGGTAATTGGATGATCCATCATACCTAGCGATCTCTACTTCCTACCTTTTGATTCTGCCTCATCCAGGAATTGGTACAAAGTCCATCTTTCTGAGATTAAAGTGTATTACCTAGAGTCAGGACCAGGACCAATTTTATTGCCTTCTGAAACTTAGTATAGCAAATGCACAATGAATCTTTTTTTTTCCTTAAAAATATGGTGACTCAGTCATGAAAACATGTCCAACTGGACTCTCCTTTTAGGATTTTATTATTAAACATATTAATATTTTTCATGAAGTGGTCTACATTTTTACCTGACTAAAATAAAAAGATGTTTTCCAATGCATATACAGGGGTTGTGCAGAATTAAGAAGTAAAAGGTGGGAAGACTTGGGGAGGAGGCTTAGAATCATCTTACCTTTACTTAAGCTGCCTCCAAGCTTGATTGTCTGAGGAGAGGGGCAAGGTATCATTGACTCCAAGGATGACTCCACTCTAACACAAATGCCTATAAATTGAGGAAAGGGGTGGTACAGAGGCCTTGGGGACTGATGCCAAACTCCTTAGTTGTGGAAGTTGTATTCCTTAAATGTGGAAGTTACAAAACTACATAATCTCTAAAAATACTATAAATTCATACTCTGTCTGGATGGCCTTTTATACCATTTTGATTAAGTTGTATTAATTGCTTGGTGGTTGTTTTTAAGAATTGGGAAGGGAGGTAGAAAATTCTGTTTCCCATAATAGGCTCTGAGCATAGAAGAAGCTTTAGGCTGTATAAATGTTTCATGGGATTTTGAATTGTACTAAGAGGAAAAGTCTGCCATTGATGTTCTATCACATCATGTCATGGATAGTTGTGTCAAATCAACATGATGCAACAGTCTGAAATTGAAATCTAAGTTTGAATTCCAATCAGTAGACTTATAAGTCTATAATGGTAGTAAATGATTTCTGGAGGGATATACATTATCTGGGTAGCCTTTAGCCATGCTCGTGTGTAAAATGAATCTATGAATGACTAAGCATTGAGTGAAGGAATAAGTGAATTAAGGAATGAATAACTGGGCTGCTGGTGAATTATTATTGATTGATGACTTTAATATTCTGTACAACCTAGTTATATCTCCGAGTATCGATGTGATTCTACTTCTATACATCCACTTTTGCAGTTCTTTTCTTCCCTAAGATTTTCTTCCCTAAGGAGCAAATACTGTTGTTGGCTGTATTTTTCCAAGCATTCCCCAACGCTAGGGCAAATATTAAGCAATGTATAAACATCTGTTGAATTAATATCCTTAGTTTCCTATCTCTGTTACTAATATATCCACACAAATAATAAGGGGGTCTATTAGACTTTATTATATCTTAATTCTGCTACTCATATCAAATAACCAGCCGCAGGCTGATGAGAAAGAATAACGACTGTAGACCATAATTGGTTTTACTCACATGTCCACAGAATTACTCTAAGTGTTTGGAAAATTAGCTTTCTGATGAAAGCTTTGCATAGTGGAAAATGGCCTGTGTTTGTACTTGGAAGAATTTAGATTTGAGCCCAATTCCAACCCTCTTGATGTGGCTCTTATAAGTCACCAATCTCATCCTGAACCCTGTCCCCTCATCTGGAAGTGGGTATAGTCTCATGTTCCTCATAGGGTCACTGAGAAGATCAAGTGGCCTACCCGGGTATGATTTATATAATGGAAATTTACACCATGTTTGCTTAGAATTCACTAACCTTGCCATAAAAATAGCTGTAACATTCACCTGCTAATCTCCAAATTGGCTGACTCCAAAAGACAAGAAAAATTGACTTCATTTTCCATTTCCAGGGCATCTGGCTCTTCTTCCCCACTTTTGAGTTTCTTCACAGTGACTTTCCTGCCTTTTGACAGCACCATTTTATTTCCTTTCTTTAATGATATAGGACATGTTGCTTATAGTTTTGCTCTGTTTAATGTGGTTCTGCCTCAGGGGTTATTACTGCTAGGGGGATGCTCTATCAAGTTACCTTGCCTTTTCAGTTAAAGAGATTTGAAGGTGTTTATAAACCAAGGGAATGAAATGACTTCAGGTGGAAAATAAAATGAAACGAGGCGTAAGTGAATCCTGCAAGATAGTAATGCCATTTAAAGCTAAAATGGATCTAATGTGTTCAAAATCATAAAATTTTACACTGTAAACATACATGTAAACAGCCAAGCTGTCCCACAGAAACTGACTTGAAATCACTTACATAATATTGTTTGTGAACAAAAACGAAACTGAAACTAATTAAAATAACCCTCTTTTGCGGGGATAACAGGCAGGGATCAAATTTTCAGGTCCTTCTATTATAGGCTAAAAGGCAAAAGTCATTTTAACTGAAAGTTAAATATGAGAAAAACCTGAGGAAAATACGTAGGCCTGAACATCAACTTTGGCAGGAACGAAAGTGCTTTTGTTTTTCTCTCATAAAGGGTTTCCTTTATTTTAGCTTTCAGTTTTGTTTGGCTTTGGTGCAGTCTACATGAAGATCCTCCTATAAGGCTGTAAAACACATGCTTTCATTTGGAAAAGAACATTTTTATTGACTCCATACTTTGCTCTAATGCTTTTGAAGTACTCCTTTTATCTAGAGATTTCAGCCTGGGAACACATTACTACCAGAAGAAAATGTCTGCAATTATAGTTTATAGCCAACACCATGAATTGGCTACACGTAGCTCTTATCATAGGGAGTGCCCCTTGTGTAAGACTTAACAGTGGTTCTCAAAGTGTGGTTTCTGGACCAGCAGCATGCACAGCTCCTGGGTACTTGCATAAATGCAAATTCTCAGACTCTATCCACCCCAGACCTAATGAATGAATATCTCTGAGTGGGGTCCACAAGTAATTATGACATACACTAAAGTTTGAGAACCACAAGCTTGTGGTTATGGAAACCCTAAATGAGGTGACACATTTCTTGCCCCACCCCAGTTTCATTGAGATAATTGACATATAATACTGTATAAGTTTAAGGTATGTAGCGTGATAGCTTGACTTATATATAATGTGAAATGATACAATAGGTTCAGCTAATATCCATCATCTCATATAGATAAAATACAAAGAAAAGAAGATTAAAAAAAAAGTTCGTCCTTGTGATGAAAACTCTTAGGATCTACTCTCTTAACACCTTTCCTCTATATCTTACAGCAGTGTCAGCTACTGTCAAAATGTTGTGCATTACATTGCCAGCATTTATCTTATTACTGGGAGTTTGTGCCTTTGACCACCTACCTCAGTTTCCCCACACCAGTCTCTGGTAAGCACAAGTCTGATCTCTTTTTTTAAGCGTTTTGTTTTAAATTCCACATAAAAGTACATCATACAGTATTTGTCTTTCTCTGACATATTTTTCGTAGCATAAGTGCTTTCAAGGTCTATCCATATTGTTGCAAATGGTAGTATTTCCTCATTTTTATGGCTGCATAATATTCCATTGTATTCACAAGTTCTTTATCCATTCATCCATGGATAGACATCTCGGCTGTTTCCATGCTTCGCCTGTTGTATATAATGCTGCTATGAAAATGGGAGTGTGTATATCTTTTCAACTTTGTGTTTTTGTTTTCTTTGTATGTATTCCCAGAAGTGGTATTGCTGGATCATATGGTATTTCTATTTTTAACTTTTTGAGGATCCTCCATACTATTTTCCACAGTGGCTGTACCAACTTACATTCCCATCAAGAGTACACTAAGCTTCCCTTTCTTCCACATCTATGCCAGAATTTGTTGCCTTTTGTGTTTTTGATGATGGCCATTCTAAAAGGCCTGAGGTAATATTCATTGTGGTTTGAATTTGTGTTTCCCTAATGATGTTGAGTATTTTTTCATGTTGGCCTTACCATCTTTGGAAAAATCTTTATTCAAGTCCTTTGCCCAGTTGTTTTGTTTTTGTTTTGCTATTCAATTATATGAGTTCTTTATATATCTTGGAAATTAACTTATCAGATATGTGGCTTGCAGATACTTTTTTTTCCCCATTCTAGTTGTCTTTTCATTTTGTTGATGGTTTCTTTTGCTGTCCAGGAGTTTTTAGTTTGATGTAGTCCCACTTATTTTTTATTTTGTTTCTTGTGGTTTAGGTATCATATTTCTCTTCAAGGCCCATGTCAAGAAGTTTTATTCCTATGCTTTCTTTTAGGCATTTCATGGTTTCAGGTTTTACATTTTAGACTCTAATACATTTTGAGTTAATTTTGAGTTGTGTAAGAAAGGGCTCCACTTTCATTTTTTTACATGTGAATATCTAATTATCCTAGCATCATTTATTAAAGAGACCATCTTTTCTCCAATGTGTATTTTTTGTTTTTTTTGTCAAATATAAGCTGACTGTACATGCTCGGATTCATTTCTGGGCTCTTGATTCTGTTCCATTGGTCTATATATCTGTTTTTATGCCAGTGCCATACTGTTTTGATTACTGTGGGTTTATAGCATAAGCTTGAAATCATGGAGGGCGATGCCTTCTTTTTTGTTTTTGCTCAGGATGTCTTTGGCTATTAAGAGTCTTTTGTGGTTCCATATAAATTTTAGGAGCGTTTTTTCTACTTCTGTAAAAAATGCTACTGAAGTCTTGATAGACACTGCATTGATCTTAGGATGGAGTTTGGTAGTATTGGCATTTTAACAATATTAATTCTTCCATTCCATGAACATGACATACTCTTCCATTGATGTTTGTCTGCTTCAGTTTCTTTCATCAGTGTCTTCCAGGTTTCAGAGTGAAGATCTTTCATGAGGGAACATATCTCTTACATACATATAAGTGGTTAACATCCTTAGATCCTTCAGATGGTACAGGTCAAGCTAATAGCACTGACAGTCATAATTCACATTTCTCCTTGTTGGCCCAATTCACAAGACTGATGATTTACCCAGAGGACTCACAATGAGTTATAAACAACATATTTTGAAATGCTCAGACTCCATTAGAGACCTTTTGAGGTGCTCGTAGCAAAAGTGTTTTAATGGTATTGATATTTACCCTGCTCTGATATTCAGCCTGTATTTCCAGGCCATTTCTTTCTTTTGAATGGTGGCTTACTCCATGACTTTGCTCATTTCCCCTTGCTGTGTGCCTTTTCTAAGAGCTTGCACCTACTCCCAAGGATTCAATAATTACCTCCTGAATGTAGTTTCCGAACCGACTGCTCTCTTCACTGTATCTTCCAACTTGCCAGTGAATATAGTCACCTTATGTCCTACTGTTAATTCTTATAGAAATAAATACCATGGAATTTATCATATGACTCAAAACCTCTCTCCATCTACACTTCCACATTTTGGTCAGTGGTAGGTGGCACAGACCTACATTACTTAAGTTTACGACTCTTTGTCCTTTGCTTGCTTTATCTTGTGATGAGCTATAGATTCTTCCTTCACAATATTTCTCATATTCATCCTTCATCTATTTCTGCTGTCGCTATATTTAGATTGTAAGCATTTAAAGTACAAAATTGTTTTTCTAAAGATTTCCTTTCTTTCCTTCCTTCATTCCTTCCCTTTCCCTTTCCCTTCTATGCAAAAGCAAAACCATAGCATGAGTGTTCCAAATTAACCTGTTTGACCTCTCCTCCTTTCATACCTCCCACTGACTACAGGTCAATCTCCACACACCTGGGCCTAACATTCACAGCTCTCCAAGTTCTGATCACAACCAATTTCTTTCAACTCTCCTTCATTCATTCCTTCCTACATATTCTTTACTCTAGTGGTTCTTTTTTTAATGTTTATTTTTGAAAGACAGCACAAGCAGTGGAGGGACAGAGGGAGAAGGAGACAGAGAATCTGAAGCAGCCTCTGTGCTATCAGCACAAAGCCCAACATGGGGCTCAAATCCATGAGCTGTGAGATCACGACCTGAGCTAAAGTCAGATGTTCAAACAACTGAGCCACCCAGGCACCCCATACTCTGGTGGCTCTTAAAGTCAGCTGGAGGGCTGGTTAAAACAGATTTTTGGAACCTACCCCTTAACTCAGTAGGTCTTTGGGGGGTAAGGCCCAAGATTTTGCATTACTAATGAGTTCTCAACTATTAATGGATAAACTGCTTATTGCTTATATTCATTTATTGAAAACCTAACTTCCACTATGACTCTATTTGGAGATGGGGCCTCTGAGGAAGTAATCAAGGTCAAATGAGGTCATAAGAGTTGGGTCCTGACCTAATAGGATATGCCCCTATGAAACAGCCACTAGAGATTTCCCTCTCTACTAGGTGAGGACATCATGAGATGGCAGCCACCTGTAAGCTAGGAAGAGGGTTTTCACCAGACACTGAATCAATCAGTACCTCCAGCCTCCAGACTGTAAGAAAATAAATTTCTGTTATTTATGCCACCCAGTCTATGGTACTCTGTTTTAGTGGTCTGAGCTTACCAACATACCAGGAGGCCCTGATGCTGCTGCTCCAGGGACTACACTTTGAGAAGCACTTCTGCAGCCTCCTGATGGGTCCTTGTCAAGTTAGCCTCTGCGCCATGCTGACCGGCTTTCCTCTTCCTCCCTTACTCAAACCTCACACATCCTTCAAAGCCTACCATGGGCCACACTTGTTATCTGAAGACTCTCAGCTCTCCTGCCCATAGTTATTTTCTCTCTCCCCTTTGGATCCACCTGATATTTAGCATAAACTACCTTGTATGATTGTTTTTCACTTTACATAGTTGTTATAGCTTCACTGTAAGCTCCTTGGAACAGATAATTTTTCTCATGTCTTACACCCAGCATAGTGCTTTGCAATAGCAAGAGTGAGACATGTTGTTATTTGACAACCATGGCGTGTATGGAGAAGAAGTTCATAAAAACTGCGGTGTGATTCCTTCAGGTGTCAGTGTCATAGGTTTCTCCATCACTCTGAGAGCCTCTTGGCATTATGAAGTTAGTTTACAGGCAAATGTGCTTGTTGGTTTCCTTGCTTAGTTGTATTTGAAGAGAGTTCTTTATGTTTGTAGAAGAAAGGGGTACTTTTTTGATAGTGCATCTAGCAATAATGATGGTGCAATAAGAATTGGCAATGAGAGACTGCTGTGCACTGTCTCACATGTATTACTACTTGTGATCCTCCCAGCCACACAATGGATTTAGGAATACTACGCTAGCTGCTTTACAGATGGGAAAACTGAAGCTTAGAGAGGGTAAGTGATTGATCCCAAGGTCACAGAGCCAGGCAGAGGTAGTGGAGATGTTTAAGCTGTGACTGTATGGTTACTCGTTCCCGTCTTAACCAAAATATCAGTTCCTTGTCCCTTCTCCTAAATGAGAGCACGTTATGCCAGAGGTTTATACAAGGTTGACTTCCAACCTTTAGAGATTTAGAGTCACTATTTCCATGCCACATGACATAGTTCATATTTCTTTTTCTAAGATAAATCAAGCGCTTAATAACAAGGCTTAATGTCTACCGCCAAGGGGTAACTGAAGGAGAAAACATCCCGTCTTTTTTTCAGAAATTAGTTATAAAGGGCATATGGAGGTTGTGAGGCAGTAGTCTGTGGTTTTTCAATTAATGCCACTGACCTCATTGGTCACAAAACCTGCTCTCAGTGAATAAAAAACAGACATTATGGCTCAGTAGGTACAGAGATACTGTATTGCATTTTGCTTTCTTGACTCAGTGATTTGTGGAATGTTTTTCTGACATTTCAGTTTGTCAGCATTTCCATTGAATTTTCAAATAACTGATTCTAACCTCTGTTTCACTTTCCAATCAGATCTAAGACCAAAATAACAGCAGTAACAAAAACATGAAAAAATACCATAGTTACCCACAGTAAGAAAGTATTATATGATTTTGGAAATATCTGTTTTATCATTGACTTAGCATTTGCTTAATTTTAATGCTTTACATAATTACTCTGATACTTTTCATTAAATAAGATTTAAAATTATTCAATTACAGATACACATATTATATCTATTATATCTATTATATATATATCATATCTATGTACAAATATAAAGTGCGTGTGTGTTTGTGTGTGTGTGCGTGTATAGTTCCCATTCCAGACAATTCTCCTACCTCCAGAACAATTTTGAGATCTTTTGAATCCTTCAGAGGAACTTTAATTGAGCTGTTTATTCTAGCCCACAGATTTAAATCTAAAGCCCTGAAGGACTTCAAAATGAACTGCTTTGGGTTAATTATACTTTGGAATTCAATTAAACTAATTTACTTTGCATAACAAAGTGTGCTCTTCATATTTCTTTTTTTTTAAAGTTTTTAAATTCTAGTTAGTTAACATACAATCTAATATTAATTTCAGGTGTACAATATAGTGATTCAGCACTTCATACAACACCCAGTGCTCATCACAACAAGTGTTCTCCTTAATCCCCATCACCTATTTTACCCATCCCCCCATTCACCTCCCCTCTGGTAACTAACTGTAAGTTTGTTCTCTAAGGTTAAGAGTCTGTTTCTTGGTTTACCTCCCTGGTTTTTACCTTTGCTTGTTTTGTTCCTTAAATTTCATTTATAAGTGATATCATATGACATTTGTCTTACTCTGACTTATTTCCCTTAGCTTAATACTCTCTAGCTCTATCCATGTTGTTGCAAATGGAAAGATTTAATTCTTTTTTATGGCAATGGACACGGGCTTTTTCCATAATTTGGCTATCATAGATAATGCTGCTATAAATTTTGGGGTGCATATATCCTTTCAAATTAATATTTTTATATTATTTGGGTAAATACCTAGTACTGCAATTGCTGGATAGTAGGGTAGTTCTGTTTTCAACTTTTGAGGAACCATGCTGTTTTCCAGAGTGGGTGCACCAGATAGCATTCTCACCAACAGTGCAAGGGGGTTCCCCTTTCTCGGTATCCTTGCCAACACCTGTTATTTCTTGTTTTGTTGATTTTAGCCATTCTGACAGGTGTGAGGTGGTGTCTCATTGTAGTTTTGATTTGCATTTCCCTGATGATGAATGATGTTGAGCATCTTTTCATGTGTCTGTTAGCCATCTGTAAGTCTCCTTTGGAGAAATGTCCGTTCATGTCTTCTGCCCATTTTTTAATTGGATTATTTGAGTGGTGAGTGTTACATGTTCTTTATATGATTCAAAAAGAAATACTGGGACGTTTTGGGATAATTTCAAAGGGCAGAACATTGTAAGTAGGTAGAAAAAATCTACCATAATTTTGCCACACAGAAGTCAACGCGGCTTTATTTTGAAATCTTCTAAAAGAAATTTATTATCCTAAATCTTTATTCCTTTAACAAGAGTTATTTCACTAGCCCATGCCTTTTGTACTGCTAAACTGCAGTGTCAATCTCCCCACATCTCTCCATCACTGTTGCTAGCCCAGCTGCCAAAGTATCAGCCTGAGCCCTTCTTATCTCCCTTCAATCTTTTTTCTGAGATGTCAGAAAAACATTCTACTTTTTCACACTGCACCCTTGCTCAAATTACTTCCATGGCGTCTACTGCTCTTGGGTGAAATGACTGTCTCAAAAGAACACCCAGAGGAAGTATGGAATATCAGAACAATAATTTGAAGATCTTTGACTTCTCAATGTTCTGATACTCGAGTGAGAAAAAGGTATTTGAAGATGCCTGTAATTGGCAGTAAATGCCAGATGTGAGTGCTTACTTAGATCTTTGAATGCAATGCCAAATGCCAAGTGTTTTGTTTCTAATAGCAAAACAAAAGTAATTAATTTTAGAAAAATATACATTACTTCCAGATTTATTTTAAATAATATCAGCCAGTGAGAGGCAAGTAACAGAGAACACTTAATATTAGAAAACAAGGTTCTAATACCACTGATATTCTTCATGGCCTTGGAATGAGATCTGGTTCTCACCCGACTAAGAAATCAAAAGATGGACCTCTTACACAGAGCAACATAGTTGTTGATTTTACATGAGTAGTGTTAGGAAAAAATCTTCCAAATATTTATGTTAAAAAAATGAAAAAATAATAAAAGTATATCTATTCTGACCTATAAATACGTATACTTAGAATACTGCACTAAGAATAATAACTTCCCCCTTGCGTGACATACAACAAATATCTGCTTCATCTGTGCTGTGAGGACTAATCTTGCAAATGATTTTACCAATGACTCCCAGTTGTCTCAGTTTGGCTTCAGGTTTCCAGATAAGTTGAGATGCTGAGCAAGATAAATTGCATTATGAGAAATGGAGATCTGGGATTTTGATGCTCTGGCCAGAATATAATGGAAATATTCCTGTGAATGAAAAGCTAAAACATTTTTTTTTCATTCTGGACAGCTCAGTCATCAAAATGTGATGTTTTACCTCACTCCAGAGAGAATTATTCTGATGCTTGACTTGCTTATTTTAATGTATTAATTTTTGACAACCCAAATGAGAGTCAGTATGAAAGAAAAACCTAGCAAAGTCATGAAGATTTGCCTTTGTATCAGCCAGGGTATCAATAGCAAACAGAAACTCAAATTGCAGTAATTTTGGATGGTTTAATAAAGTGACTGCCTGTGAAGGTTTAGATGGGGATTTAGGGAAAAACAGAAGGGGTAGTGGATCTGTTAACACCCACAGTCTGTAAAATATGAGGGGCAGAAGTAGCTACTGGGATCCAGAAGGAGAGAGTTTTCTAGGGAAGAAAGGTACTTTGAAAGGACAGTAAACTGAATGGACCAAGCCCAGAGGGAGCCTGGAGAAGGAAAAACTGACCTAGTCTCTCCTCGCATGGAGCTTCAGAGGAGCCCTCTACTGGCTGACCCAATAAGGAAATAAGGAGTAAGAGAGTCCATAGCTGTAACCCATACAGCCCAGCCTCCTGGGAAGAAAAGGGTCCATTAGGAGCGGCAAATGGAAGACATTTAGCCCAGACTTTCACTGTAGTTTATCTAGCATCTAGCACAAAGGCTGACACATGGTAAATCCTCCTAAAAATGCATCAAATGAAAGCATAGATGAATCACCCAGGGGCCTAAACTGAAAAGAGTCATGTATTTCATTTTTTTTCCTCATTGCTTTTGAGTTTTATGTTAATAGATCAAATAAAACATGATTTTAAGAGTTTGATAAAAATTTCTAATCCTATTCTTTTAATCTACCTTTATACATCTGTTTGTATTTCTCCATTGGCATTCAGTATATTTTACCTTGTACAAAAACTGAATAGCATCAGCCATCAAATTGTAAGCTTTCTTCCTAAGGGAACACACACACACACACACACACACACACACACACACACACACACACTTTGGGTGCTCTGCAGTGTCTAGCACAGGGCTGTGAACGTATTTACTTTGAATAAAGGCTTGTCGAAGGATTTGTAATTGTATAAATTCAAATATAAGGACTATGGTCATACTGTATAATTTTTAATTTCCTGCATTTAATTTTCTACCATTCATTTTTTCTAAAATTCACTGATCATCCACTTTGCATCTAGCACATAGATTTCAATGAAGAGTAAGCAAGGTCTCTGTCCTCCTACGGCTTACATTGGGATAGGAGAGAAATATAAACCAGCAATCATTCTATGATTCAGTGTGCTAAGGAGAGTTACAAAATGGTACTTATGCTGGTGAAGAACAAGGGTGGTGAACAGTAGAAGAGGGAGGGTAGTCCAAAGCAGCAATATCCTACACACAGACACAATAGATTGCAGAGGAATGAAATCAGGCTATATTAGAAAAGGTTTTCTGAAAGCAGTATGCATTTCCTTACATTCAGCTTGACTTTCTATAATGTAATTATTCTCCATTAATATTTAATTTTTTTTAAATGTTTATTTTTGAAAGAGAGAGAGAGCCAGCATGTGTCCAAGTGGCAGGGGGGAGAGAGAGAGAGAGAGAGACAGAATCTGAAACAGGCTCCAGGCTCTAAGCTGTCAGCACAGCCTGGGGCGGGGCTCAAACTCTGAACAGTGAGATCATGACCTGAGACAAAGTCAGACGCTTAACTGACTGAGCCACCCAGTCGCCCCATTCCCAATTAATATTTAAAAGGTATCCTGGATACTGAGCATGCCCAGTAACTGCAACCAGAATGAGGGGAAACTGAAAAGTGGAGGAAGAAGTTAGAAGTTTGGGGATATAGTTTGTTGCTGACATGAAAGATTTAGTCATACTAAAATGAAAAGTAAGGAACCTGAAGTAAACTCAGTTATTCAAACTCAAGAGAAGAAAGCATTGGCTGTAGGAAATAAGAATACATTCTGATTTCTTTTCTGATTAAAATAAGTATGAGATAGGGGCACCTGGGGTGGCTTAGTTGGTTGAGCATCTAACTTTGGCTCAGGTCCAATTTTTATCTCATGATTCCTGAGTTCGAGCCTCATATCAGGTTCACTGCTGTCAGCACAGAGCCCACTTCAGATCCTCTGTCCCCTTCTCTCTCTGCTGCCTACCTCCCACTTGTACTCTGCCTCTCTCTCAAAAATAAACTTAAAAAAATAAGTATGAGATAGTAGCAAGGGCGTTGTCTCTACCACTTATCTACATGACTTTTGCAAATTTCTTATTTGTGACTCCATTTTATTATTTAGTTGAGAGAGAGAGAGAGAGAGAGAGAGCAAGCATGAGTGGGGGTGGGACAGAGAGAGAAAGAGAGAATTCCAAGCAGGCTCTGCACTGCCAGAGCCCAGCTCTGCCAACACGGTGGAGGAGGTGGGGTGGGGGGAGGGGCTCAACTCGGGGCTTGAGTTGAGATCATGTCCAGAGCCAAAACCAAGAGTCAGATTCTTAACCAACTGAGCCACCCAGGTGCCCCATGTGACTCCATTTCTTAATCTGAGAGGTATGGATTCTGTTACTGGCCTCACAGGATTATTGGGAGGAACTGCATAGTTGTAGACAACTTACTTGCTACAAAGTATTGCTCAGCATTACAGTAACCTTGTCTGACACCTGCCATTTCTACTTTGGGAAAGGATTCAACAAACTCGGAACCGTATCACATCACCACTCCTATTACAGTTATTTGTGTACAACTTTTTGACTGGACTGAAGAGCCTCATCCAGCTTTAAATGTTATCAGACCAACTGCAACATTTGAAGAGCCAAATATCATAAATTCTCCATTTTCCCCTGCACTGCTAAAACATTCTAATGTCTTGGAAAGCAGTGCTAGCTAGTTAAATTTCACTGTTCCAGGGATAAAACAGTGACATAAATCTTTTGGATGGGATTCTGGATCTCTGGTTACCTCTGAAAGGCTTATCAGCTAAAATGAGAAACCACTTCTGGCTGTGCTTTCCAATCAGTATTAAACTGAAGATAACCAACTGGATTTTAATATTACTTCCCCATGTAAGCTGAGAATATTCCTTGGTGTTTTCACCCATTGGTGACATGCAGTAAGTCATTTCTTTATTTTGATGTCAGTTCTTTTGTCATGTAAATATTATTAATGTAAGTTCTCCTATATTTCTGAAAAGAAGAGATCCTTGGGGTGCTTGGGTGGCTCCCTCAGTTGAATGTCCGACTTCAGCTCAGGTCATGATCCCACAGTTTTTGAGTTTGAACCCCGCATCGGGTCTGTGCTGACAGCTCAGAGCCTGGAGCCTGTTTCGGATTCTGTGTCTCCCCCTCTCTCTAACCCCTCTCCTGCTCGCACCTGTCTCTTTCTCTCTCTCAAAACTAAATAAACACTAAAAAAAATTTAAGAAGAGATCTTTTCTACAGTGAGCAATATCAGAAGGGTTTTTTTCTACTTATGGACATAACTTCTATAGTTTTAGAACCTAATTGGAGATAAGTATTGCTTTATACATAATGTGTATAGTAAAGTATATTCACAGATTCCAAATGTGAATCAGTGGTGATCTGATTTCCATTTCAAATTAAAATACGTTATTCTTTCCTTTAGTAGGAAACAGGTCATTAAAATGACCAAAAGTATCTGATTTTTTTAAATAAGCAAGGACTCAAAGATATTGCTCATAAAAAATTAGTAAGAGGACAGATCATAGAATAAAACATTTTATCTCATAATTTTAATTCACATACTCATTAAATATATACATATATTTAATTACATATGTATTTCTTTATGAGTCAGTTGTAACTTAGACATAAATATCCCTTTGTCTGTAAAGCTTTTGAGATTCAGATTCCTCAAGCTCTTATAAAAGCTCAGATAAGGAAACAATATGACACAGAGTAGCTCAGCAATTAATCATTCTGTACCTCATTCCAAATTGTGTTATCCACTGAAAAAAATTCTACTTATTACGTTAAACTTTTATACATTTTCCACTGTCTGCTACTCCATGAAATATTCAAAAAGCCCTTGATATAATGAAATAGCAGTTAGAAAAGTTTTTTAATGAATATTATAATCAAGATGAAGAAAATTTTGTACCAGCTTCTAACAATATAATACATCCCTGAAAAACAACAACAAAAGTATAATTTTTAAAGCTAACTACCCAATCTAAACTATTGGATTAGCTGTAAGGAAGAATAGATGATAATTATTAGAAATGTTAAAATAATTTTTAATATTATTACACAAAACCTACAGTATTTCTGTATATTTTAATGGTGTAGAGAAATCTAAGATGTCTTCAACTAGAATTATTGATCCAAAATACGTGGTGATGTGAATTTTGTTATAAAAGCAAAATAAACATTTTTTTCCTAATAAAAATAAACTCTGGATATTCTTGACACAGTGGGGTTTTTAAGAGCACACATATATACTTTTCTGGACAGTTTGTATATCCAGAATACCCTCTCTTAGTACCACCTCATGACTCAGTTTACCCACTGGACTTTCTACTTTTCCTGTCTTCTCAAGTCTAAACATTCCTTCCTCTAGGGTGCCAGGGTGGCTCAGTCAGTGAAGCATTCAAATCTTGATTTCAGCTCAAATCATGATCTCACAGGCTTGTGGGATCGTGCTCTATATCAGATTCTGCCCTGACAGCATAGAGGCTACTTGGGATTCTCTATCTGCCCCCTCCCTGCTTTTACTCTTTCTCTCTCAAAACAAACAAACTTAAAAAAAACTTTTCCTTCTTCTGACATGAACTGTGTTACAACACTTACCAGTTTTCGGTCTAATAAGAGCAGGGTGTCCCAATCTTGGCATTACTGCGATTTGGAGACAGAGAAATATGTGCACCATAAGGTATTTAACAACTTTCCATGTCTCCACTCACTAGATACCAGTAACATGACCACCACTCCCAGATGTGCAATCAAAACTCTCAGGATATTGCCAAATGCCCTTAGGGGAACAAAATTACCTTATTTGTTACCTTATTTCCTGCTGAGGAACTGCCTTATTAAAGCAACGGTGTATGTAACCTCATGTTCAGTTTTGAATATATGACTCAATGTAGGAAACTTCATTCAGAGGTGATACTCAGTAAATATTTATAAAGTGAATGCAGAATAAGATGGTGTTTTATTACTGCAGTTCATAGCTAGAATAATAAATATGTTATTCTTATAAAAGGAACTATCAGTTTTACTTGAGGACTTAATACTTCTATATCCGTCTTGGACTGGTTTATTTCCATATTTGGAACAGAAAGAAAAAATAAGATTTTTCCAAATAGATTATTCTCACTTGAACTCTGTGGTTCCCAAATTCCTAATGGGACTCAATCCCTAGCAGGTTTTTATTTTTTTCTCTTTTTTACTGCTGGGAGAAAGATGATATCTAAATTTATTCCAAAACAAAGAAATCAAGGCGAAAATGGGAGAGAAAGGAGCAAAGAAAAAAAAAAAAACCAGAAGGAAAAATACATGAGCAAGAAAGATACAGTATGTTTTTCTACACTTATAATCTATTTATGAAAAAATTGAATTAAAATAAATAATTTTACGGGTGTCTGGGTTGCTCATTCGGTTAAATGTCCAGTTCTGGATTTTCGCTCAGGTTGTGATCTCATGGTTTGTGAGTTTGAACCCCACATCTAGCTCTGTGCTGACAGGGCAGAGACTACTTGGGATTCTCTCTCTCTCTCTCTCTCTCTCTCTCTCTCTGCCCCTGCTCATGCTCGTTTTCTCTCTCTTTCAAAATAAATAAGAAAAAAAAAGAAACAATTTTGGTTTTGACATTTTTTTTGACTTTCCTATTTCTGTAAATAATTTTGAAGCACAGGCAAAACGAAGTATGCTGTCAGTCAGATATCAGAGAGAAAAGCTGGCTAACCACCACCAGGTCAAGGAAGAGCAAACTGCCAGCCCCTCAGAAGTCCTTAGTCCCTACTCCCCAGAGAGAGCTGCTCTCTTGACTTCACATAAGTCCTTTCCTTGCTATGTGTTGTCATTATACTGTGTATTCCTGAACACTAAAGTTTTTGGAATTTTTATAAATTTACTCATGCAATATATATTCCTTAGTTATCTGGTTGCTTTTATTGAACATTTTGTTTCTCCTTATTCATCCATGTTGTGTGTTATGGCTGTATAGGTTTTCACTGCATGAATATGCCACAATTTATTTTACTGTTCAACTGTTAATGGACAGGTTTTGTTTTGTTTTGTTTTGTTTTTCCTGTGAATTTTCTTATATGTGTCTCTTTTGGTGCACATGCATACAGATATCTTTCAGATTTGTGCCTACGAGTTGAATTGCTATGTCATAGGGAAGGCAAATCTTCAACCTTAGTAAATGATACCAAACTCCTGGGGCACCTAGGTGGCTCAGTCGACTAAGCATCCAACTTTGGCTCAGGTCATGATTTTGCTGTTCTTGAGTTCGAGCCCCGCATCGGGCTCTGTGCTGACTGCTCAGAGCCTGGAGCCTGTTTCAGATTCTGTGTCTCCCTCTATGTCCTTCTGCCACTCTCCCACTCATACTCTGTCTCTGTCTCTCTCTCTCAAAAATAAATAAACATTAAAAAAATAAAAAAAATACCAAACTCTTTTCCAGTTTATAGTCACACCAAAATTGATATACATGGGTAACTTTGTGTGCTGTGACATCTATGCTGGAAGATGGGCTATGTGCCTACAAAAGCAAAGGTTTCATACACACAAATTTTCTGGGAACAAAACTGCAACACTATATGATGCATTAAAATTACATTCATATTTATAAGGTTCAGAAAATCTTGAGGGATGATGGATTCAAGGGAATAATGTTTTGGATATTTCTTTATCTCTTGACAATCCTTCATGGGCTCAACTCTTTTTTCCTTTCTCGAATTATCCCAAGATATAACCTGGGTTAGCATAGTACATTAAAAGGAGTATTTGTAGCATTTAATTGAACACTATCAGAAACCACCGTGTTAAAGACAAGCGAAGGACCTACCTAACACCTACCTTGGTACTACAGGCAAAGCACCCACCTTTGATGTAGTTCAAAAAGTTCAAAAACCCATTAAGAAACACATAGAAATCTGGAGCATTTTCATCACAGGAACAAAAAAAGAAGCTATACTTTCTTAGGATCCCTCATGAATGAAGACAGTGTCCTCATATTCATTTTTATTATTTCTGTGGTACAATTTGCTATGTTCTAGAGTTTGAGCCCGCATTTGGCTTTTTGTGACTCATACTGACATTTTCAATAATCTCTCATAAATGCCTGATCTTAAATGCATATAATTACTAAAATACAATAAATCACAAAGCAACTTGAAAGAAAGGCTGCTTAGGAGGTGGAAGTTGGCCACATGAAACAGACCTAAGTTTCCAATAAAATTCTTACCTCTTGGTCCATTTTAAAGTAAAAGTTAAAATTTCTCTCAGATAAAGTTAGAGTAAAATGAGATTTTCCTTCCTGAAACCCCAGAACACGAGATTTTACATTTAAAGTCAAGATTTGGGGAGTTACCATCATAATTTGGAAGTTACCGAGAGCAGCAAACACTACATCTATCTACTGAATTGAAAAGACTATCACAGCCATGGGTATTCAAAACTAAGTTTTACTAAATTGTATGATGTCAGAATCACCAACAACAGTCAACCACTCCATACAGTTTTAGTATTAAGCACATCCTAGTATTACTGAAATATAAAATTATGAATCATGAAGGCTAAAGCATGTTGATAATTTTCTATTAAACATAATCCTCAATTCTTATTGCTGGTTTAATTTATAGTAGTAAAAACTATTAATACTATTTATAATAATTTATAATAATTTTTATGTTGAATTTTAGTTGTGTTCAGCCTACTTTATTCTCACATACAATTTGTTACTTACTCTGTGAGGTCTGAGTGTCTATGAATTTCTTTATCAAGGCATCAGTTGTCTGGGTATAAAGACTGAGAGCATATCTCAGAGACTGAAGATCTGGGCTTTTCTCCAAGAAATTCTTTTTCAGGCCATTTCCTCCTGCATGAAAGTATTGCTAAAAAGAAAAAATAAATATAACGTAAGCAGAAGGATTTAGAAAAAAGTATTCATGGAAGGATTTTTTTTTTTGGCTGTAATAGTGATGCTCAAATGGAATAATACTGTATGATCAATGTAAAATATCAACAAAGGGATAGTCCTACCACTTTCCCATTGCTAAGGATTAACCCTGTAATTCAGATTCCCTCAATATCTCTGAACAGTTGCTTTATATCACAGACCCCAGATCCTTGAAGCTTAAGATTTTTCCTCTCATTCAAAACTTGAGGTAAGCATATGGGATCATGAATATACACTGATCAGAAGGCTTATATAATGACAGGTTGAGATGACAGTTGTCAACTTGGTTATTAGTTGGTTTCCAGGACATAAAAAAAATATCCAAGGTTGTCAAAATTTCACAAAGAGGGTAGTACCTGGTCACATATTTTCCAGATACTAGTTTGTGATTCTAGACCAGGTGTCCACTGCTCTATCTTCCTTTGCTCTAAACACACAATAGTGCAAATACAGTCTGACCTGAGGATGCAGAGTGGTCTTCAAGGTCCCCTGAACCTTGTGTTTGATAAATGTAATATAACATCCAATAAACTCAAACTACTACGAATCTATAGCTAAGATAATAGAAGAGATATATGCTCTTGAAGAATAAATATAGTCATTGAGGGATGTTAGCATTTTTCATACTGCAAATATTATGTGCAGAAATCACTTTGGAAGGCAGAATATATACAAATATGTGATAGAACTAAGGATATTTTTTTCCTACCCATTTATAGATGATAACATATTTACAGTGAACTGTTAAGGTTAGATAAATAGTTCTCTCTCCCTGTACGGACAGTGCTAAACTATACACTCACTGCAACCTGACTTGCTTTGATCTATGATTCTCACAGAATGACATATTTTTGAGAAAGATCAACAAATGATTCTGATACTCTCTCCTAAATGGGTATGTGTCATCTCTTTATCCCAATCTTCACACATTTCTGAGGTAAAACAATTCAATTAAATGAAAAATCATAATTATCTTAGTTTTCTCCCTTATTTGAGGGGGATGGAGAAAAGTATTCTGGGCATTTGTAGGCAGCTGAGTGCACTTTCAAAGAGTGTGATGAAGAGAAGATTTAGGGCATAAGCCAGAGAAAGTAGGCAATGGGAGTAGAATTTAAAGAAAGATTGCTTCCACTGCAGATACTGTCCCTCCCCAGGGAGAAAAATTTATAGCCACTTAAAACTGCATTTACTGATTCTAGCTGGGTGTGTTGTAAAAACCCAAGCTGTGCCAAAAGCCACCTATGTTCATGTAAAGGAGGTACAGAAAAGTGACAAAAGCCTTTTCCTTTTAAGAGATGATGAGATACAATACTTAAAATCATCCTAACCCTTAATCTTCCTATAAAAATGTTAAAATGGGGCATCTGGGTGGTCAGTTGGTTGAGCATCCAACTTTGGTCATGATCTCATGGTTTGTGAGTTCAAGCCCCACATTGGGCTGGCTGCTGTCAGTGCAGAGCCTGCTTCAGATCCTCTGTCCCCCCATCTCTCTGCCCCTCCCCTGCTGTGCTCTTTCAAAAATAAAAATTAAAAAAAAACTTTTAAAAATGTTAAAATACTTTCCCATGCAGAAAGTATTTATTGAGGATTATGAGTCCAGAATTATTTCAGGTGCCTTGATGGATCAAAAATTGTGATCGTTCCTTATTTCAGGAAATATGATATTTAAGGTAGAAAATATTAAATGGATGTATTGAGAAGGGAAGGTTCAGCTTGGATTTGACTATTTCCTCAGAGCAGTGGAGGGGTGCTCTCTGGAGTTGTATTTATATAATGAAGCAAAGAGCCATCATATGAAACAACTCACCCTCAATGTAAAGAGCAGTTGGATAAATGGAACCAAGAATAGGCAAGCTCTCTGGGAATGTGGGGAACACATTCTGCTTCTCAGACTTTTTCAGACAAGCCTCATAGTTACCAAACCTGAGCACAAGTGCCAGGAGATTATGATAAAAAGAAAAGCAAGGAGTACCATCTGAAATGATGTTTTGTCACCTCTTGGGACTATTGAGAGTTATCAGGAAAAATTGTGAAAGACTTTGAACTGGACAAAAAGATCAGTAGGTGTTCTACCTCGTGTACCCATCGGGTTATCTATGCTTTTCATTGTCTTTGAGCTATTTAAAACTCTGTAAATGATAGAAAATGGATAATCATGTAAATGACTCTTGTCCATCGAAATGCAAATTAATTATTTCTGGTGGGATGCAACTGATTATTGTTCTGTGAATAGACCCTCTTAGCCTCTATTTGTAAATTGATTCCAGCCTTCCTTATTGCTCATCCTGTGGTTCTTGGAATTCTCCTATAAGCTAGTTGTAAGATCTGACTGGTTCCCCCATTAATGATAAGTCAAATAACATGTTTGACAAGTTTTATTTATTTATCTATTTATTTATTTATTGTGCGTGAATGTCCCAATTTTTTTTTAATTTTATTTATTTTGGGAGAAAGAGGTAGCGAGAGTCGGGGAGGGGCAGTGAGAGGGGGAGAGAGTGAATCTCAAGCAGGCTCCACACTGACAGCATAGAGCCAGACACAGGGCTCAAATTCACAAAACTGAGATCATGACCTGAGCTGAAACCAAGAGTCTGATGCTTAACTGACTGAGCCACCCAGGTGCCCCCACAATCCTCTGTTTTAAAAACTTCTTTGTGTATAGAAGGCAGTGTGGTGACAGCATTCACAAGGGTGGCCATAGTTTTCACACTGACAGTTTGTGAGGACAGAACTATGGGCTTGCACTGACAGTATCGGTGGTGTTTGCCTTCCTGCCTGCTCTCTCTGCTTCTATCCCTTAAATACTTATTAAACTTGTATCATAAACCAGACCTTGTGCTGAACGCCAAGGATAGAAAGCAGTAGAGGTACAGAAGTTGTTCTTAAAGGGATGATAGTTTAGTAGGAAATGTAACCAAACTGTCAATGAATGACTCCTATAATGTTACAGATGTAAGAAAAATAATTTGAAAATACAGATAGTGGAGGTAGCAATCATTTCCATTGGGGAAGGAGTCAGGAAAGGTTTCCATAGAGGTGACATCTTTGGTGTTTGTCAGTCTTTTAGCACTGCCATTTGTATATTCAACAACAACTAGATCATTCATTACGGTGGAGGAGAGAAAAAGGACAATCCCATTTATTTTAGATAACCAAGGGAAACCATGGCAATCCCAGTATTACTTAAGAGGAAATGAAATAATAGTTCTCATAATACAGTTCCTTGGTATCGTTTAAAATACACTGGTTGCTACTGTTAATCTGTTCTCATCCTTAAACTTGTGCTGCCTGCGAGCAACATGTTGCCACTAGGCAGTAGAGGGCCTGGAGAACTTGAGATGACATTGCACCCTTAAAGATTCACAATGCTCATCAACGTGTGAAAGGCTCTGAGACCCACTGTGGTAAGGAAATCTGCTTGATCTTTCATTAATGTACCTGCCTTTTAAAATTATTTGGCTTTAGGACACCTATCACACAGGGCATCTATTAACACTCATGGGGACTGATATGTGCCATGGGATATGATTTAGGGAACCCTAGGAGAGAATCAGGTGACTAGACTTCATAGAATGCAAGATATTTCTAAGGGTCTAGAAGGCTTCATAGAAGAAGGGAAGTCTGAAGAGTTAGGCTCTGAAGGCATAGATTGTGTATTTGTTCTTTTTCTTTTTTAATGTTTATTTTTGAGAGAGAGAGAGTATGCACATGCAAGTTGGGGAGAAGCAAGAGAGGGAGAAAGAGAGAGAAACCCAAGCAGACTCTGGAATGTCAGCACAGAGCCCATGCAGGGCTCGAACTCACCAACCATGAGATCATGGACCTGAGTCAATATCAAGGATTGCACACTTGACTGACTGAGCCACTCAGGCTCCCCTACTGTGTCCTTTTTCTTGGCCCCCTCATAATTGTATAGGAAGACATGTTTTTAGCATGAATACATTATCTTGTAGGCCTCTGGGACATGGGGAACTAACCATGAAACGAAAACATAAACAAGGAATGAGTTTGTTCCTGCCTAAGGGTCCCCTAGAGTTTTTGGTTATGATACTGAACTGACTTGACTTCCTCCTTTGTAGACATAGGGTGTTATGAGTCATTCTTTTAAAGGCTCTAGCAGGATTGTAAGGAAACAGTACAAGGTGTGTAAGGGCAGAAATGATGCTTTTGTCTTTTGAGTGCATGGTATAATAAGAGATGTTGCAAGACAAACCCTGGACAGAAGGTAGCAATTTTAGGAGAAAAAACAAGTTGCTTCTATTCAGTGAGTACAGATAAATAACACATGCCACAGGCTCCTAACTCAAAGGGCAGAGGAAATGATTTTTATGGTTATGCAAATGCAAACTCAATGAAAATACTACTTTATAGAAGCCTTTCACAGAGTGTTCAGAACCTGGGTGACTGCTCCTGAGAACATGGGTCTGTTTATCTCACTGGCACAGATAATAAGAAAGGGAGCTGCAATTATTGCATACACCTTGGCATCTGGAGATTTCACATTCAGTTTGACTCTGTGAGAGCTCCTGGAAGAAGCAGGAAAAGTAGAGTTTGGGTTTTGCTGAGGCTTGGGTTTGAAGGATATAAAAATGAGGCTGATGTGTGGGAGTGAATGTCTTAGTTATTAAACAAACTCCACTATCCACAGCTCAGTGCAGCTTAGTTGACCTCCCTTCATTATAGTAAGCATTTTTTTGGGGGTGGGGGGTGGGATTATATGCTAGAGAAGAATTTGTGTATATGGGGTTTTAAAGCCTGCTAGATGTTTCCCTTATGCATGTAAAAAGTAGATTTTTCTCCACTGGTTCTAAACAAAGAAAAAATGGGGACTCAGCTTCATGTTGTTCCTCTGCAACCAGTGGTATAAACAAAGAACCTCCAGCTTAATCTATTCAGACGTTTACTTAGAATAATATGAATTCGCAGAAAATAATTGGCAAAAGTAAGTTGGGACAGGTTATTTTCTCCTCCTTCAAGAAAGGGATTTTTAATTAGAGAGCTGAGGACAGATGGCTATTCACAGTTGTGAAGGATAAGGATGTCAGCTGGATGTCATTCTCTCTACCCTTGGCCCTGTCCTGGCTGATATTTTCACCATGGACTTGGACAAAAGCAGAAAGCATGCTTTTAAAATGTACAGTTCAGCCAGGCTTGATGTTATTGCTTCAAATGACAGGAAGTGGTTTCAGAAAGGTCTTGGCAGCCTGGAATCGTGGTTCAACATTTACAGGATGGGCTGAAAAAAAAATAAAAAAGGAAAAGACCTATATTTATAATAAAAAGTTTACTGCAAAGTATGGAATGGGGGTGATCTGGCTTTAATACCAGTAAAATTTCAGACGAGATTGGGTGTGTTCAGGGTGGTATGGCTGTAGACAATACCAGTAAAATTTTAAAAGCCATAAAGCTTTATTTTCTTTCAGGTTTAACATGATTTAATAAGTGATGGGGCAGCTATCAAAGATAATGAATTCTGATCATGCATTAATATAGATAGACCGATCAAGACAAAGGCTGTGATAGAGCAACAGCATTCTCTGCTTATTAGAACATATTTGAAATATTGGGGTCATTATAAATTTATCCCTAGGCCTCATCATTTATAAGAAATATGAAAAAGTGGAGGGCATCCAAAGGTGGTAGACTGCCAGAATTTTGTAAGGTCCAGAAGGCATGTCATTTAATAAATGGCTGTTGAGGGGCGCCTGGGTGGCTCAGTCGGTTAAGCGTCCGACTTCAGCTCAGGTCATGATCTCGCGGTCCGTGAGTTCAAGCCCCGCGTCAGGCTCTGTGCTGACAGCTCAGAGCCTGGAGCCTGTTTTGGATTCTGTGTCTCCCTCTATCTGATTCTCCCCCGTTCATGCTCTGTCTCTCTCTGTCTCAAAAATAAATAAACGTTAAAAAAAATTAAAAAATAATAAATGGCTGTTGATAAATCGGGGAGACATGACAGTTTCCTTCAGTGTATGAGAGGCTATCAAATGGAAAAGGAAGTAGAAATAAGGACAGAAGGACCAATGTAGAGCTAAAAGTACTAAACAGTTATTGGCTTGATAACTTTTTAATAATAAGTGTATCTTAAAAATTGAAGCTGCTACCTGTGAGTGAGGTCCCATCACTGGCCATTAAGTGGTGGCCATTTGACTATGAGCCAACAACATTGTAGATGACATCTATATGAGTAGGGAAGGAGATGTTGGATTCTGTTTCTATTCTGAGATTTTAGGATCTTTTCCACCTCTTTGACTCTCTGCTTTTTACTTTAAAATGTGTGAGAAAATGTAAATTCATCATTTTTCCTCTTTGCAGTGTACTCCATGCATAGATTATGTAATCTCAGAGAGTATCATTTTTTCCTTTGTTGAATGGGAGCAGAAACATGCACCCTGCCTGACTGTGGTATTGTAGGGATGAAATGAATTTTTCAATCTGGAAGAGATTTGTGAACTGTGGAGTTCTTTTTACTTAGAAGAAGACATGCTTAATTAGCAGAATAACTCCTGAAACTTGAGCCTTGCTTTGTTTCCTAAGCACCAGCCCCTCATACCTGCATTTACTAGATATTTATTTCTATGCTCCTGCTACCATATCTAACTTCATTGTGGCAGTAGAAAAACAGCCCTCCTGCCTGATTTTTTTTTTCCCCAGTGGAACCATGCTTTCTCATCCTCTGGGCTGAGTCAACTGTTGCCAAGTTCCAGTGAGTCTCCCCTTCAAGTGTCAATCATATCCATCTTTCACTTCTACTCCTAAGGCTAGTACCCTATCGATAGCCATCATCATTTTATGCATTAAATAACTGTAAATGATCTCTGTGACTAAATCTTGAACTATTCCATGCATTTTGCACATTTCTGTAAGATTTCCATTGCTAAAATGCCATATCTAGAATGCCATATATTTATGAAATCATCAATGGCTCTTTTATAGAATACACTGAAGGTGCAGAAGCATCTCTGTTCTTTCAATGCAAACATTTCCTGAATCCTCATTTTACATGGCTTTACTATCCAAACCTCCAGTTATATCTAGACCAGTCCCATAGCATAGTTCAGTCACTGACAGCCAGTCCTCTGGTCTTGTGCCTTTCCATGATGAAGTCCCTTTCCTCTGATTATGTGCAAGTCATGAATCTTCCTTCAGGGAAAACTACTGTCTTTCCAATCCAGCCCGTGGACTCCCATCTGTCCTTCAAGATCCTCCTCCAGCTTTTCCTGATCCCCTGAGCTCACACTCGTTGCTCCCTCTTCTCAATCCTTACCACTTTTTAATCTGGGCCCCTCAATTGGCATCTGTATCATCTGTTACATATCTTACACTGTTTTTTCTTTTTTCTTTCTTTCTTTCTTTCTTTCTTTCTTTCTTTCTTTCTTTCATATTTTAATTTGCATCCAAGTTAGTTACCATATAGTGCAACAATGATTTCAGGAGTACATTCCTTAATGTCCCTTACCCATTTAGCCCATCCCCCTCCCACAACCCCTCCAGCAACCCTCTGTTTGTTCTCCATATTTAAGAGTCTCTTCTGTTTTGTCCCCCTCCCTGTTTTTATATTATTTTGCTTCCTTTCCCTTGTGTCATCTGTTCTGTGTCTTAAAGTCCTCATATTAGTGAAGTCATATATTTGTCTTTCTCTAATTTCACTTAGCATAGTACCCTCTAGTTCCACCCGCATAGTTACAAATGGCAAGATTTCATTCTTTTTGATTGCCGAGTAATACTCCATTGTATATATCCACATCTTCTTTATCCACTCATCCATCACTGGACATTTGGGCTCTTTCCATACTTTGGCTATTGTTGATAGTGCTGCTATAAACATTGCGGTGCATGTGTCCCTTCGAAACAGCACACCTGTATCCCTTGGATAAATACCTAGTAGTGCAATTGCTGTTTTCTTATCAGTTAACATGTATCATTATTTAATTTTTAATGTACTTGAAAAGAAACTCCTTGAAAAGAAAATGACAACAACAACAAAAAGCAGCACTGCTTCCCAGAGGGGAGTCTCAGGGAACACTCAAGAATCTTATGGGGTTTGTGCCCTTATAGAGAAAAGATGCTGAACATAGAAAACCATAAGGCCAGAGGGTAAAGCCATAAGGACTTGGACCATTGCTTGGAGCAGAGAGTCAGATTTAATACTTAGTTTCATTGAGAGAGAATGAAGGGCCTATTAAGGAAGGAGGAAAAAAAAAAACAATTGTAGTAGAATATGTGAGAACTTGAGTAAAACAGCAGAAAGAGGCTCATCCAAAATAAACCAGTTTTCAGGTGATTTGATAGTCACATTTATAAGGAACTTTCTATATGGCAGGAGATATTTTAATTGTTTTCCATGTGATAACTCATTTAATTTGCTGACAATAATTTCTTCAGCCCTATTATTTTTCCCATTGGAGTGGACAGTGATTTACACACTGCAGTTTTTTCTCTCTTAATTACTTACTGTCCTGATACTCTGATCATAGCCAGTGATATAATTCCTCAGGTGGTTCCAAATATTTTATTTAAATTTGTATTTACATCCATATTCTGATATTTGCAAAGGCTTCCACCTTAATACAGTAATGGGATTTAGTAATTTAAGGGTGGGTGGGGAGGAAAACTATTATTCCATCTGAATGGAGATTGAAAGAGCTATGTGTAAATATCATTTTCTTATATTAAAGAAAAACCAGATAGATTTTGTTCTGTTTATAATATTCTTCATAAAACTACAAAACATAAAGCACTGAAGACCTGGTTGTTATTTCTGAGAAAAAAAAATAGTACTGCTGAAATTAAATCAGGATAAATACTGTCTGTACCCTTAACAAGCCATTCCTTTTATAAGCCCAGTAAAAATTCTCAATTCCTCTAATTCATTAAATTTGTCATATAATTTGAAGATTTTTTATGATCTATTTTTACTGACTGATGGGAACATGCTAATGTTTCTTTACAAGTTTGCAGGAAGAATTTTCTTCCTGGTTTCATACACTATTTTGATAGCACTTACCCATCATCACATATTTTTGGAAAATCCATGCAGACAATTCATTTTGCAAACTCAGATATAATCTGCCTTTAACAACTAAGATTTATTTCTTTTTTAAGGAATTATTTGATAGATATTTTAGAAATTATTTTCTACCACAACTGGAGTCCTCGTGTATACATCAGATCAGAATATGCTACTCTTTCCCATTTACCTTGATGTAAGCGTCAGCATTTTGGCTCCCATCCAGTGTTCCTCTTTTTTTCCCTACAGTACTCAACCAGTCATGATCTGTTCCTCTACACTGGACTATTTGAAGTTCTCAGACTGATTCACCCCTTCTCGCATTCCATTCAAGCTTTTCTCTAGGCCTGCAATGACTTTCCCCCTTGCTTTGCCCCATTTCAGCCTCTCAACCCCAAAGCTTCCCTCTCTTTCCCCTAGTGAGTCACAGAGAATATATTACCCTGTCTGCAGTCCCCAGCACTTTGTCCACACCTCTTATTTGATCAATTGTAGAGGCTGGTGTTCTTAAGTCTAGAGCAAGATCTCTCCTTGGTTTAGCCTCCTCCTTGCTTACCATATTTCCTACATACAAGTAAGCTCTCAAGTAATGATTTTTGAATTCCAATAGTCCAAACTAGGTAAGTGATTTTGTACTTCTCATGAGCAGCTGAATTTTAAATAATGCAAAAACTAAACTTATGATAAAAAAGATACAGAGAAGCAGCCACCAAAACTGCCTCATGAATAATGGATAGCAGGATAGTGTAGGACCTCAGTCAGGGTAACAGCCTCAGAGGCATAATATCATATGTCTTGCTATTTGTCTGAAATCCAAATGTTCAGAAATGGTGTTATCTCGGATTAAATATGTAATAAGTAAATTCCAAAGCTATATTTGAATAGATATTCACATTTAGTACAAATTCTCTCCTTTATATCCAAAAAAATTAACATTTCTAGAGGGCCCTAATTCACATGGTTATTATTTTTAGGGAAGTCTCTGTATTGTCCCTACATGATGTCAAACATATGCAACATACATTGTAGAGTGTCATGTTTGGGTACAAAGAACAAGTTGTTCCAGGGAAATCTGGAAGGTTGGACAAAAATAAAACCAGCCAGCTTATTTTCTGGGTTTTTTGATTTTCAAATTTATCAGAAAATAACCTGAGGTTTGTTCAAGACAGGAATTTCCTTAAGTTCTTGGGATTCATGCTCAGGTCAAGAGTACCTATTGTTGAGAAAAAGGTCTGTTTTTTTTTTTTTTTTTTTGAAAGAAATCCACATTTCAGGGAAGTTCATAGCAGTCCTAAGTCTTCCTGACATAAGGGATTTTTGGAACTTATGCCACATTCTCTCCTTTTGACTCATAACTGAAACCTGTGACTGGTATGACAAAATAGTCCAGTTAAAATTTTAGTATTTAAAATTTATTATTTATTTTTTTGAGAGAGAGAGACAGAGCACAAGTGAGGGAGGCACAGAATCAGAGGCAGGCTTTGAGCTGTCAGCACAGAGCCTGACATGGGGCTCAAACTCACAAACTGCAAGATCATGACCTGAGACGAAGTCAGACTCTTAACCGGTTGAGCCATCCAGGCACCCCAAAGTTTTACTATTTAAGAGAGTTAATATTTTTAGAGGTTGAAAGATTTTAAATCATCTTTAGAAAATAATATAAATAATTGAAATCTGGTATTTTATCTAGAAATAACTAATTTCTCTAAAGAAATATTATCCATTTTGGCCTGTGGCATTTTACCAATACTCTGTTAACAGTTAGGGAAATAATGTGACACAGAAGCAAGGACAATGACATTAGAGGTAGGAGTCCTTTCTCAGCTCTGCCAATTACTAGCAGCTTTCTGGCCTTTGATGGTAACTTAAACCTGCTCAGCCTCCATTGTTTAATCTATAAGATGTGAATGATAACTCTTGACATACCTAACAGCCAGATGTTTTTAAAGATCAGGCGAGAAGATGTACATAAATGGAAGATATTTGAAAGAATGTAAACCACTATTTCAGTCTATAGTCTATAAACTCCATAGCATTTTCCTTCTTCATTTTTTATTTCCAGCTTATGTGCATAAACTGAGTTAAAGAAGGATCATGTCTTTGGGAGCCTTTGTGAGTTAGCCTGGGTAGCATCTGGTGCTTCTGCAGAAGAACATCTTTCTCATGAGGTCTCTGCTAGTATTACAGGGGTCCCTCTGCTGGGCTTCAAGCCGACCTTGAATCGCTAGCTATTAGAGCTGCAATTCTTTTAAGTAGTATTCCTCTTTTTCCTGAATTCCTTTGTAGTCAACAACAGAATTAGTGTTTGGTAGGATAATCAGTTGGGTAAAATCTCAGAATCAGACAAGATAACGGGAGTCCCAGCTTTGGCAAACTGACTACAGGGCCATAGAAATGAATGCCCAGGTACATGTGTTGGCAGATAGGCAGACTACAGACCAAAAGAGTCTCATAATAGGCCCAGTAGGTGTAGCATAGAGGCCTGACCTCAGGCTCTGAGGTTCAGGAGGATCAGGGTCAGACCTGAGTCCTAGAGAAACAAGATAATGACATGTACCCATTTACTACTGGATCTTGGACACCAGCTGGTGGAAGTGTCTGAGACTGAATTAAAAGATCATCCCAGATGACATGACAGGAAGATGGGGTAGTTGAACTGTCAAGATGTAGAACAAGGGAACTTGGCTGGAGATCAGGAATGTCCCAGACTTTGGGCATAACTAAGCCTGCAGGTAGAAATATTGGTGTTAGGGATAAGAGCCAGGTCTGAATGCTATTCTCTTTTCATAGCACATATTTTCCCTTCTCTCTCAAAGTCCTACAGTGACTTAATAAAACCCATGAAGGGCTGTATTCAGTTTCTAAAAATCTTACTTTTTTCCCCGTGTTCATGGTTCACTTCAAAGTTCTTATTATTTTCTACTAGCATTTCCTAATTTGTAGGAACTAATGGCTATTAGTTCTGCTCTAACTCCAAAGGTCAGTCATTTCTTATTCATTTGTTGAAAATATTATTTATTTATTTAAAATGTTTTTTGTTTATTTTTGAGAGAGACAGAGGATCTGAAGCTGGCTTTGCACTGACAACATTGAGCCCAATGTGGGGCTTGAGCTGAGGAACCGCGAGATCATGACCTGAGCCCAGGTTGGACGCTCAACCGATTAACCCACCCAGGTGCTCTGAAAATAATTTTTTAAAAACAGCTGTTTTTGCTATTTTCTCTGTTTTTTTTCATGTTTTCCATTTTTTCCCCTCAAAATGACTGTGCAAAATTTCCATACTTCCAGGTAACTCTCTAGCTGCAGCTTTAGAAACTCCATTGCTGTACTCTCACTGCCTAAATTCATACCCTCCAGTTTCCACCAGGTGTCACAAAATTCTCACCTCACAACTTTTATTTTGCAGTTTTTGACATTGAAGCAGGAAAAGATGGCATCTTATTAAATGCTGAAACTGCAAAATAAAAGCTGTGAGTTAACAGTTTTGTTAAGGTGCCCAATTGTTGCACAAGTCTCTTTTAATGAATTCCATAGTAATGTCTGTTTCTATCCTGTGAGACTATTCTGTGCTCTGAAAAGAGTTCATTGTAGCTAACAGTTTTTGCTACACTGGTCACACATGCTGCACGATAATAGATGCTTTCCCCCGGTGAAGCATGGCGACAATGGACAGGGTTTAAATTTAGACAATAAATTTTCACTCTTCGATAAGCTTTCACATATAAATATAAAATGCATGTATATAAATATGAAATATATGTACATAAACAGAAAAGGAATTATGTGGAGACAAAGAGCTTCTAAGTTACATTTTGAGGTCTGTCCATATTTAGCCCATACCACAGTAACTTTTGGTCAACCTTTGGCTATGAAAAATTGATGCACACAACACAATGCCTTTGGGTTTTCTGCAGAAAATTAAATTATTGCACTTACTAAGAGAGAGGAGAAGATTGATCTCTTAAAAGCCATTTCAACAAGCATAGAAAACATAAAAAGAAATTCTGTTAACCCCAAACCTCCTGAAGCGTCTATTTAATTGAACTTTGGTGGGGGGGTATATGTCTTTCTTTGCAAACACATGTTACAGCAAAAGTTTCACACACATTTTCAAAGGAAGCAAGTATAAGGACAGAGTAAGGTGGATACTGTGGAGACAGTATGTACTCAATCTGACACAATGCGTATGGAAATATACCCATACAACTATCTTCTGTATCTATGGATGGCACAGCACTATAGATAGGCATGTGGGAAAACTTTCTCTGAGGGTAAACAGAGGACTCTGGATGCGGGATTCAGGAGTCCTGTAACCTTACCTTGATAGTAGCCAGGACCACCTCCATCACAGCACACTGTCTTGGTGTCAGACCCTTGGCATCCTCCCGAATCATGTGCTCCTAGAAAACAGGGTAACGATTACTTATAAATTAACCAGTTCATTCATTTAACAACTATTTTCAAACAAAATCTGCATAATGACCACAGGGACACATTTTAGATGATTATTTTGTCATATATCTAATCAATAGCTACTCTTAAAAAAAAAAAAAAGAAATACTGAACTTTGATCCATATGGGGCTTTACTTTTCACTTACAAGTTAATGTTAGGAAAAAAAAGAGAGACCCGGAAAAATGTGTCAAAGTTTTTTCAATGTCTGTCACACTGAGGAAGATTAGTCATGACCGCGAGTTAGAAGGTAATTTTGGCTTCTTTCAATCACTACTGTTAAAGTCTACTTTAAATATAATGCCCCCAATTTAGTATCTTTCTTGCATCCCCTTAATGCTTTGTCATTAGTAATGAAAGCCCCCAAGAGTTAACTGTATTTGGCTCTGCAGATTTTCAATATTTTAAAATATTTTTCAATATTTTAGAGCTGATTTCCATACTTACAATGGATATTCCTCATTGTTCACTATGGACTGTCTCAACCCATCATTCAAAGTTTTTAGGGAAATCATGGTATAAAGTTGAAGACAATAATACAAGAAATAGAAATCTAAGAGAAAAATGTTAAAAATTCCTCAAATTGCTAATATCCCCAGAGCAGCCACTATTCTAGCCAACGACATATCATATGCCAGTGCTATCCTAGTGATCGTGATATGCTGTTCAGTAAAAGAAAGAGTTTTGTCCTCCTGGAGCTTAAATTCTAACTTACCTAGGTGCCTCTATGCTAATTAAAGGAAAGGCCATGTGGACACAGCTCTGAGAATGAATGACTTAATGATCAGTCAGTGCCTTTTGTCAGTAGTAACAGGTGCCTCTTTTTCTACAGGGCACAGCTCTACAACAACACGTATGGCTTGGCAAGTGGAGCATGGGCTCTATTAGAGCAGTTTATTTGCTCCCGCAGACAGGCACTTGTGTGCAATGCACAAATTGTGCAATCATGCCCAGCGACTCATCCTATTGTAGCCCTTTTCTTATTCTTTATTTGGTAGATACCATGACTTCCTGAAGATAATCTTGATCTACATCTTGTCTGCAGTCTTTCAGGGCCTATCTTGGCAATTATAACCTGTTAGGCATTCAGTGTATTTTTGGTAGCTGAACTGTACTTTCAGCATATCTTGTAGGGTTCGATACGCTTGAATGAAAGCATATTCTTTTGGGTAGTTTTGAAAAAATGATATAATGCTTCATGGACCTATCACATACAATTCTGTATCTTACTACATCTTTCCCTGATAGAGTTTTAAACTCAAACATATAAGTCTATTTAATATTTTAAAAATATGAGTATTAACTACCCATTGAGATTCAAACAGTAATGGGAAATGTTTACTAAATTATAGGGGGGAAATGCTTTAGAGTAAGTAAATATAAGTATTTCATATTAAATCTCTGGCTTCAACTCCTTCTATATTATAGAAAAAAAATATATATTTTATAAGAAATAATTTTCTGGGATTTAAAAATAGTTCTTTCAAGTAAGGGAATCTGTGAAAAGGGCTGGCAATGAGTTATTGCCCAATGAGTTACTGCTTGCTTGCAGTAAGTAAACTTACAGTCTTTGATGTATTAATTGGTTTTAACATTGCATCACCTCTCCATGAAAATTTATGTTTTAAAAAAATTATGCCAGCCTGGGTGGCTCAGTCAGGTAAGGGTCCAACTTTGTCTCAGGTCATGATCTCAAGGTTTGTGAGTTCAAGCCCTGCATTGAGTTCTATGCTGACAGTACGGAGCCTCCTTTGGGTCCTCTGCCTCTCTCTGCTTCCCTTTAATGTTTAAAATAAACATTAAAAAACATGCCAAATAAATCTGATCCTATTAAACAGTAATAATTTGGGCATACATAATAAACATACATTATGAAGCTCCAGACCAGGAAGTAATATAGAATATGTCAAATGGCTGAATACTACTTTAATGGATTATTATTAAATCATAATCAAATGCAGAAAAACAATTTCCCTCCTTGTTTTATTTTCCTTGACCTTGTATTCTTTAAAATAAGTTGGTTACTTGTGTTTTTTGATTTAAATGTTTTAATGTTTATTTATTTTTTTGAGAGAAAGAGAGACAGAAGGCAAGCAACGGAGGGGTGGAGAGAGAGAGAGACAGAATCTGAAGCAGGCTCTGAGTTGTCAGCACAGAGACCGATGCGGGGCTTAAACTCAACGAACTGAGAGATCATGACCTGAGCCAAAGTTGGATGCCTAACTGACTGAGCCACCCAGGCACCCAAGTTATTTGTTCATATTTCCATACAGGACTTCTGAATTTATCCAAATATGCTTTCAAACTAATATATGAAAAATGTAAAGACCCATTGTTTAAGATGAAAAAAAATGGAAGTGACATTTTAGTATAAAATAAGGGAAAATGACTTTGTAAAATTTGAAGTTCTTTATTCTGACAAAAATTTGAATTTTGCATAATATTTTAAAGGTCTTGTTCTATAATTCAAATAATAATGACCAAATAGATTAATAATCAACTTAAAAATTAAAAAAATCAAGGACCAATAATAGAAAAATATAATTTAGAACTACATTATTTTTCTATCACCTATGTATACAAGATTCTATTTTTAGTCCTTTGGATTATTTCAGTGCTGATGATATAATCCTTTTAGGACACCTTATTAAAATTTTGTTTTTAGTTTAGCATATTCTTGAAGAAGTTTGCAAGTTGCAAAGGGACCTAAAGTCCTAAAGTGTTTAAAATTTTGTTTTTAGTTTAGCATATTCTTGAAGAAGTTTGCAAGTTGCAAAGGGACCTAAAGTCCTAAAGTGTTATGTTTTTTGTGAACTCCGATTTCCCCCCACTAACAGCTCCCCTCTGGGGAGCTGTCTCTAGTCCACTAAAAGTTCATAAGATTTGAACAGCATGGATTAAACCCCCAGCTCAGGGGTTGGTCTGTGAGTTAAGCCAAATGGCCTATGTCATAGTGGTTGGCTTCATATCAGAGCCCATGATGTGCTGGTGGGATTTGCTGGAATTTCCCACATCAAATTGGGTGCTCTTCTCTACACAATTCAAGTTTGAATGATGCTATACGGCAGAGACAACCATCTTACCAATAGAAAGGTAGGTTTGTTATGCCCATATATCAAACAAGGAAAGAACATAGTTGAGAGATACTAACTGGGTTCTGTAACATCTTTGAGTTCCTAATCAAGCAGCGATGGAAAGCAGAGTTAGCTAGGACTATAAAATTTCATGTAGCAATAAATTCCTCCCTTGTTTACATTAGTCTGGCTTTCTAGCACTTGGAACTGAAAACAGTTCTGGCTGATATAACTTCTAACTCAGGAAACAGTAGCCGTGGGAGATAGAGTATGTTTCCTAGTATCACACAGATGCTAGAAGCAGGGCCAGGGCCGTTTCTTTTGTAATGAGAAACAATGCTGTTTCACCTCCATGGCTTTATATAAGAAATTTCAACCCTGTATAAACCTATTTTTCAAAGAAGGGAATAGAAATCCCACGAAGAAAATAAGGGGGATAAAGCAAGGGAGCAAGATGTGCGTGGCAGTAACTTCTACCTTTTACCTTTCCTCCAAACCACCAATGTAACTGAATACCTGTGGGAAGCAATTGTAGGTGACAATGCAGTATTTTAAGTGGATTATTAGCTTTTAATGTTACTTTCTGAGCAAGTATATACTTTAGGGTACTGAAATTATAGGACACCTACCTCATCTCAGTAAGTAATTATGCAGTCAAATAGATTATCCTTCTCCTGTGTTAGATACACAAAACAATTCCAGCAATATCTAACTGAGCTGCCACCTTCTGTGAGTGGGAGGTGGCATAGTTTTTGCAATTACCATGCAAAGATAAGGTATGCATTATCTAATTTATCCTCGCAGTAATCCAAGTGTTAACTTTTTTTTTTTTTTTTTTTTTTTTTTTTTTTGCACTTTACAAATGCCAAATCTGAAGAGTAAAAAGGTTAGATACTTTGGCCAATTTGGAAACAATTGAAGTAGAATTTGAACCAAGGAGTTTCGTATCTGGAACTCATCCCCATGATACACACTATATACTAAGAGACAAAAAAGGAATTAAAACATCATGTATTTCTACGATAGGCACAATGTTGGCCTATATGTCATCTATTGATGAATGGATAAAGAAAGTATGGTATTTACATACAATGGAATCTTATTTGGCTCCTAAAAAGAAGGAAATCTACCCATATACAACAAAATGGAAGAACTTGAAGGACATTATTCTAAGTAAAAAAGTCAGTCACAGAAGCACAATATATATTTTAACCAGTGAAGTGCCTATCCTTGAAGGACAGAACCTGAGGTTCCCTGCACAGTCCTGTGAATTTCAGCAATAATAAAGGGTAGGGTTATTTAGTCAGCAAATCCTCATTTATAATATGCTTGAATATATTGACAAGTTCAATAGCTGCTTTGATGAGCTTCATTTTCCCACACTAGCTTTGTTACCTTTAAGATTTGTGTAGACTTTAATGGATTTCTATGAAGCACTCAACTTTGCCTTTATTCATACAAAGCCTGATTAGTATAAGAAAGAAAATATGTTATCTAATTTACCCCAAAAGAAGTAATGCTGAAAACTAGAACACAAAATAAAAAATTCCTAGTTGCCCTTCTAATTTGAAATATTAGACATATGAAGGAAAAAAGAAAACCATACAATTCAGTCCCTAAATTTTAACCTGAATTTTGTTTTTGTTTTGAGAGAGGGAAAGAGCACGAGCAGGGGAGAGTGGCAGAGGGAGAGAGAATTTTAAGCAGGCTCCACCCTTAGCACCAAGCCCAAGATAGGGCTTGATCCCATAACCCTGGGATCATAACCTGAGCCAAAAATGAAGACTGGTTCACTTACCCGATTGAGCCCTTCAAGTGCCCCAGCCTGATTCATCCTTAAAGCAGATTGTGAGAGTACAGACATATATCCTAGTCCTGGCATGCTAGATATCATTACTAGTAGGAGGACAGTTTCTTGCTGAATTGTAGTTAGCTCATTACTTTTCACAGACAACCAATAATCCCTTTATTCTTTCCTTAAAACTTTTAAAACATGTTTATTTTTAAGAGAGACAGAGAGAGACAGAGAGAGACAGAGTGATAGTTGGGGAAGGCCAGAGAGGGAGACACAGAATCTGAAGCAGGCTCCAGGCTCTGAGCTGTCAGCACGGAGCCCGGCGTGGGGCTCGAACTCATAAGCTCTGAGATCCTGACCTGAGCCGAAGTCAGACACTTAACAAACTGAGCTACCTAGGTACTTGATTTTTTTTTTTTTTTGATACACGATAAATGTTTCCATTTTTTCAGCATCTCAATGTGCACAGCACCTACATCACAATATTGGCCGGCACCTGTATAAAACTACAGATTCTGTGAATAGAGGTAAATATAGAAATCTTAAATCTCATCACAGCAATAGAAACACTTTGCAATTTTTCAAAGGTCCAATTACATCACTATATGCTTCACACGTGACTCACTGAATATAGGCAAGTGGTCAAGGATGACCACACTCTGCACTTAGGACATCTCAATTCGTGACACTTTGGGCTCTGAGATGAGATTTCATGCCATAATTTAAAGCATTTAAGACTTACAATGTGAGTACTTTAAATACAGAATAGCCACACATTCCAGCCCCTGCCCCCTCCAATCAACACAGAGATCTATTACCTTCAGTTTGGATAATTGTCCAAGATCTTTAGCTGCAATGAAAATCATCTGAGGTCCCTAGAGACACACACAGAAAAGGAGAGAGAATATTCGGTCAGTCTTAAATCTTCAGTACCCAGTAGAAAGGTGGTCAATAGACAATTTGTTTTATTTCCCTTATTACATTTGTGATATTTATACCATACATACTTAATTGGTCTATTTTACAGATTGGGCCAAAGGGATCTCATACTGCTGGCAATATAATTGTCCTCATAGGCATCCCACTCCTGAAGGCTGAGTTACTGCATGGGTTACTACTAATGTAGCCATTTTTATGTAACATATGGATTAAATCAATGATCTTTAACATTTGTTTGTTTATATTAGAGGCAGCTTTCTCACTCTATGTGGCACCAAATTAGATCTATGCAAACTTTCAAGATACAGAGCTGAGGAAGACGAAGCTGCCTCTCCTCCAATGCTGTGCAGCCTATCAGGGACCTGCCCTCCTAGCTCCTCCCTCAGCCAGAGGATCTTCCTAGGACAAGAGTTTGAAAAGTGGGAAGAGTTTGAAAAACACAGGAATAAACCATCCACAGCACTACTAGATTGAAAAACTAGAGGCTTGGCTGTTGGCATAAGTGACAGGAAAGAACTAAATTTGGTACTAAGTTCATTAGTGCCCTAGAATATTGCCTCAGGAGAGAACAATCAACTATTCTGAAGTACTGTTCTTCATTTTTTAGTGGATCCTGTGAATTTATTTGGAAATTAAGGACTACAAAGTTTATGAGAACAGCAACTGTGTCTAATATTTTTTATCCCCACCACAGGGCAAAGAACATACCAGAAGCTCAAAGAACACATAGTGAATGAATGAATGAATGATTGATATTGCTTCATACTTTGAGATCTCAATGCTAGAGAAAATTGATGTGATAGTAAGCTTTGCTAGGGAAGACTTTTAGAAAAATGAAACATCATATATAGAGTTTCTGCTACAACATGATGTATGTAGTTTTGAAAAACCTCATTCTACAAAACTGAGCACTAGAAATAGTAGGGCTCATGGGGAAAACAGCAAATGGGCAGCACAGTGAAACTCATGCAATTTTATTACCAACTATCAAAAACATTAAGTGCTACTTTGAGAGGTAGCTTGTATAGTTCACAGGGAGCTCAGTGAGGCTGGTGGCTGCTATAAAGGGCATTAAAAATGCAAAATAATAAATAACCCAAACAAAAATCAACAAAACAATAGAATACAAGTGTGGGATGGGGAAGTACCCATGCAAGTGGAGCTCTTAGCACAGGGGGAGGGTAGGCTGCCATTTGTGAGAGCCAGGCAAGCTTCATCTTTTTGGATAGAACAACTATGTACAAATGTATCCGCCACCCCTATGCAGTAGCTCAGTTGAATGCTCTTTCCTTCTGCTGAATTTATAGGTCTTCTATTACATTCCAGAATCTCCCACCTAGGAAAATTTATATATAAACCAGCTTAACTTCCAGATTATACTGACATCATTCCCCTATATACCAATCACACCATAGCTAACTGGTGTTATAGAAATGTATTATGTGTTTTAGCAGAATAAAGTGTGTGTTTATAGCCTATGTATATGGAGAGCCAAATTACATACCTAAAGTATTTTATCACTTGCTGGCAGAAAATCAATAAAAATATAAATCTTTGCTTCTTGGAACATTTTATAAGAAAACATTGTCTATATAATTTCATTGGATAAATATGGACTGGGTGTGCATTGTTAATGGTGAAAACAGTTTAGTTTGGTTTGTAATTACTCCTTATTTGCATCAACTTGCCTTCCCCAGTCACAGAAAGAAAATTGTTTGCTCCATAACAGGTACATGTTATGGTTATTTCTTCTTTTGCTTGACTCAGGGTGTGTGAAATGAGATATCTGGTACTGTGTATCCACTTGACCGTTGTCTAACTTTGCTGCCAAATGATCTTTCTTATTCCTTTTTATTTCGCTGTGTATGATACAATCACATTCTTCTAATCCACTAGAAGGTGTCTCCTCTGTTAATCTCCATGTTGGAATAGATGAAAGTAAAATGGAAAATAGAAAAAAAATTCTCTATAGCAGGGTTAGATTTATCTTATTAAACTATAAAGTTTTAAGGAAAAAACAAACTGGGGATATTCTATCCTTAATTTATTTTCCTGGGTTCTCACAGTGAAATTAAATTTAAAAATTATGTGTATAGCAGATAATTCTATGAGTTGAACTTTCATACTTTCTTTTCCTTCAAAAAATGAGGTTCTGAATGTCAAGTATGAAGTTTGACTGCTATTGACATTATTTAAAACTGATTTGTATGTTAAAATACATTTGAATGATCATTGTCTAGATAGTCTTCACCAAAGATGTTTTCCCAAAATAGATTTAATTATCATTTCAGCTGGATGAAAACCATTCCCTTAAACAAAGTACAATTAGATGGGTTACTAAAAGTATAATCAAGAGGGGGGGGATGATGGAACAGGAGGATCCTGAGCTCACTTCATCCCATAGTCACACCAAGGAAACAGGTAGATCTATACAATTAACTCTGTAAACAACTAAAGGCTGGCAGAACAGACCTTCCACAGCTAGTTGTAAAGAGAAGTCCATATCAAAATGGGTAGGAGAAGCAGAGATGCAAACAGTAGGGACATCATAAGCACAGAGAAGTGAGGGGATCAGACCCTACAGTGGGTACCCCTGGCCCTGGGGACCCACTCTGGGAGAGCTGGATGACTACAGAAAACCAAGTCCCTGCCCCTATAAAGGCAGAAAACTAAATAACTTGGCCAGAACCACAGAAGCAATAGTTTGAAAAATGCCTGGGTTATATGTGAAATTGATCGGCTAATTTTCAGATGTATGCCAGAGGGTCTGCGGTCTGCAGGAGTTTTCTCTGGGAACAAAGTACTGGCAGGTCCAATTTTTCTTGTCCTCCTCAGCCTAAATACCTGGACACTTGTGGGCTATTGTGGGCAAAGTAGTCTCCATCTACTTTGCCATCAATACATGCCCTGAACAAGTGCTCCTCTAGAGTGACTCTTGCCATCAAAATGACAGATAACTCCACATCCCAGCATGTCCACAGTTTCTGTCACTGGGCCTCTAAATGACTGCACAGGGAGCAAGCACTGCCCTTCGGTGTACAAACAACTGTCAGTGTCCAACTGTAGATAGCTAGAATGAGTACTGGCCCCACCCACCAATGAGCCCACAGGAGTCACAGCTTAGCCACAACAGATGGGTACACACAGGGAACAACCTTGGAGCACCTGGTTCTGGTGACCAGAACAGACTAAGCTGCAAGGACACAACAGGCAGGAGCTCTTCTACACAAGGTCGTTACTATGAAGACCATGAAATGCAGATGACCTCATAATACATAAAAACAAACACAGAATCATACAAAATGAGGCAACAGAAAAATATGACAAGACAAAATCACAGGAAAAGAGCTAAACAAATGGAGATAAGCAATATGCCTAATAAAGTGTTCAAAGTAATGGTCATAAAGATTGCTACCAGATTTGAGAAAAGAGTGAACTCAGTGAGGACTTCAACAAGGAGATAGAAAATATAAAAAATAACCAGTCAGAGCTGAAGAATACATTAACTGAAATGAAAAATAAACTAGAAGAATGGATTAGCAATATGAAAGACAGGGTCAAAGAAAGCAACCTAGCTGCACAGCACAAAGTAAAAACTGAGAATAGGTCAAGGACCTCTATAATATCACCAAGAGTAACATTTGAATTTTAGAAATCCAAGAAAGAGAAGAGAGAGAGGAGGAGGCTGAAAACTTTCCTAATCTGAAAACAGACATCCAGCTTGAGAAAGCACAGAGTGCTTTCACCTAACAACATGAAACCAAGAAGTTCACACCAAGACACATAATAATTAAATGGCAAAATGTAATGATATAGAGAGAATCTTAAAGGCACCAGGAAAAAACAGCTACATATAAGGGAAACACTGTAAGGCTGTCAGCTGATTTTTCAGCAGAAACTGCAAGCCAACATGCTGAAAGGAACACACCTACAATGAAAAATATTATGCCCGATAAGGTTATCAGTTAAAGCTGAAGGAGAGAAGTTCCCAGCAAATAAAAGTTAAAGGAGTTTATTACCACAAAACCAGCCTTATAATAAATGTTGAAGGGAATTATTTAAGTGGAAAGAAAAGACATATAACTAGAAGAAAATTATGAAAGGAAAAAATTTCACAGGTAAAAGCAAACATATAGTAAAGGTAACAGACTAATTACCTATAAAACCAGTATGGAAGTTAAAACACAAAAATATAAAATCAATTATATGTACAGAAATTGGTCAAGGAATAGGCAAAATAAAAATACTTAAAATATGACAAACAAAAAATGTGAATGTGGGAGTAAAAATTTAGTGCTTTTAGAAAGTGTTCAAACTTATTGGAGAGTATTATGCTAAGTGAAATAAGTCATGCAGAGAAAGGTACCATATGTTTTCACTCATATGTGGATCCTGAGAAACTAACAGAAGACCATAGGGGAAAGGGAGGGGGGAAAAAGTTAGGGAGGGAAGGAAGTAAACCATAAGAGACTCTTAAATACTGAGAACAAACTGAGCGTTGATGGGGGGGTAGGGGAGAGGGGAAAGTGGGTGATGGGCATTGAGGAGGGCACCTGTTGGGATGAGCATTGAGTGTTGTATGCAAACCAATTTGACAATAAATTTCATATAAAAAAAAAGAAAGAAATAAGTTGTTCATAAATGTCCGGGTCCTTTGCTATATATATAGGATATGATATATTAACCCAATGGTAACCACAGATCAAAAGCCCATAATGGATGTACAAAAAATACAAAGAAATTTAAGCCTAACACTAAAGAAAGCCACTGAACCACAAGAGAGCAAAAGAAGAAAGGAACTGAGAAGAAATACAAAAACCAGAAAGCAACAAAATGGCAGTTAGTACATACCTATCAATAATTACTTTAAACGTAAATGGACTAAATGCTCCAATCAAATGATACAGAATGACTCAAATAGATTAAAAAAGACTCATCTATATGCTGCCTGCAAGATATGCTTCATATCTAAAGACACATAGAGACTGAAAGGGGAGGGATAAAAAAAACACTCTATGCAAATAGAAATAAAAAGAAAGCTAGAGTAGCAATACTTATGTAAGATGGGATGGACTTTTAAACAAAGACTGCAGAGGATTGAAAGAAGGGCATTACATAATGACAGAGGGATCAACCCAACAAGAGGATGTAAAACTTGTAAATATCCATGCCTCCAGCATATAGGAGCATGTAAATACATAAAGCAAACATTAACATAAATAAATTAACAATAATACGATAATTTTAGGGGACTTTAACACCCCACTTACATCAATAGACAAATCATCCAGACAGAAAATCAAAAGGAAACAGTTTTGAAGGACCCATTAGACTAGATGGATTTAACAGAGATGTACAAAACATTCCATCTCAAAACAGCAGAATACCCACTTTTTTTCAAGTGCACATGGAATATTTTCCAGGACAAATAGATCACGTGTTAGGCCACAAAGCAAGTCTCAATAAATTTAAGATTGATATCATTATTAAGCATCTTTGCAAATCACATTAGTATGAAACTAGAAATTATTTACAATTCAAACAAATGAAAGAAAAAAAAACCCATGAAGGCTAAACAACATATTACTTAACAATGTATCAATGTATCAAAAAAAAAAATCAAAGAAGAAATTGAAAAAATCCATGGAAACAAATGAAAAAGGAAATATATCACTCCAAAATCTTTGGGACTCAACAAAAGCAGCTCTAAATTTATAGCAATACAAACCTACAACAAGAAGCAAGGATAATGTCAAATAAATGATCGAACATCACACCTGAAGAAACTAGAAAAAGAACAAAGCCCACAGTAGGATTGAAATAAGTATCAGAATAGAAATAAAAGAAATAGAGACTAACAAATAGCCACCAAAACCAAAAGCTATTTCCTTAAAAGATAAACAAAATTGATAAACCTTCAATATTTTAAAATGTTTGTTTATTTTTGAGAGAGAGAGAAAGAGAGAGAGAGAGGTACAAGTGGGGGAGGGGCAGAGAGGGGAGACACAAAAAGCAGGCTTCTGGCTCTGACATGTCAGCACAGAGCCCAACGTGGGGCTCAAATTCACAAACCACGAGATCATGACCACAGCTGAAGTTAGACACTCAACCAACTGAACCACCCAGATGTCCCACAAAATTGGTAAACCTTTAGCCAGATTCAAAAAGAAAAAAAAAGAAAGTACTCAAAATCAGAAATGAAGATGGGGAAATAACAGACACTACAGAAATACGAAGGATTATAAGAATACTGAGAAAAACTAGAAACGGATAAATCCCTAGACACATCCAATCTTCCAAAATTGAATCAGGCAGAAATAGAAAAATTGAACAGGTATGTACTAGTAATGAAATTGAAGTGGTAATAAAGAAACTCACATCAAGCAAAAGTCCAGGACCAGATGTCTTTACAGATGAATTCAACAGACATTTAAAGAAGAGTTAATACCTATTCTTCTCAAAGTACTCCAAAAAATAAGAGTAAATAAAAATTCCAAATTCATTCTATGAGGCCAGCATTACACTGATTCCAAAACCAGATAAAGGCACTACAAAAAGGAACTACAGGCTAACATCCCTGATGAATATGCATATAAACACCCTCAACTAGGGGGGCCTGGGTGCCTCAGTCAGTTAAGCATCTGACTCTTGATTTCAGCTCAGCTCATTTGATCATCTCAATAGACGTAGAAAATGCATCTGAGAAAATATAACATAATAAAGGCTGTACATGTAAAAGCCCATAGCTAACATCATCCTCAATGGGGAAGAAAATAAAAGCTTTTCCTCTCAGATTAGGAACAAGAAAAAAATGTCTACTCTCAATTTTGTTCAGCACAGGAAGCCAGGAAGACCTGGCTTCATAATGAGACAAGAAAAAGAAAGAAAAGACATCCAAATTGCTGAGGAAGACATAAAACTGTCACTCTTTGCAAATGACATGATACTATATATAGTAAAGACTGAGGACATCACCAAAAAAATGAGAACTGATAAGTGAATTCAGTAAAGTTACAGGATATGAAATCAACATACAGAAATATTTTGCATTTCTATATGCTAATAATGAAGTACCAAAAAGAGAAATTAAGAAAACAATTCAATTTAAAATTGTACCAAAGGAATAGAATACTTAGGAATAAATTTAACCAAGGAGGTGAAAGACTTCTATTCTGAAGATGACACCAACAAATGAAAAAATACAACACGCTCAAGGATTTGAAGATAGAATGTCCATACTACCCAAGGAAATCTATAGATTCAATGCAATCCCTGTCAAAATAATAATAGCATTTTCACAGAAATAGAACAGATAATCCTGAAATTTATATGGAAGACTGGAAAGGCCAAAGCAATCTTGAGAAAGAACAAAGTTTGAAGTATCACAGTCCCAGATTTTAAGAAACTACAAAGCCATAGTAATCAAAACAGGATTATATTGGCATTAAAATAGACATATAGATCAAAAGAACAGAATAGAGATCCCAGAAATAAACCCATGCTTATGTGGTTAATTAATCTACAACAAAGAGTCAATTATGTAAAATGGGGAAAAGACAGTGTCTTTAACAAAAGGTAGTGGGAAAATTGGACAGCTACATGCAAAAGAATGAAACGTGACCACTTTCTTAACAGCACGCACAAAAATAAACTCAAAATGGATTAAAGACATAAATGTGAGACCTAAATCCATAAAATTTCTGAAAGAAAACATAGGCAGTAATCTCTTGGGAATTGTCCTTAGAAACATATTTATGGATCTATCTCTTCAGGCAAGAGAAATAAAACAAAAGCAAACTACTGGGACTATAGTATATTAAAAAGCTTTTGCACAGCAATGTAATCAACAAAATGCAAAGGCAACCTACTGAATGGGAGAAGCTATTTGCAAATGATATATCTGATAAGGGGTTAATATCTAAAACATATCAAGAACTTCCACACCTCAACACCAAAAAACTCCAAACAAAAACAGAAAAACCCCCACATAATCTAATTAAAAAATGGTCAGAGGACATGAATAGACCTTTTTTGAAAGAAGACATATAGATGGCCAACAGACACATGAAAAGATGCTCAACATCACTAATCATCAGGGAAATTCAAATTAAACCATAATGAAATATCACCTCACACTAGTCACACTGGCTAGAATCAAAAAGACAAGATATAACAAGTGTTGGTGAGGATGTGGAGAAAAGGGAACCCTCATGCACTTCATTTTCCTTGGTGGCAATGTAAATTGGTGGAACCACTGTGGAAAAAAGTATGGAAGTTCCTCAAAAAATTAAAAACAGATAAACTATATGATTCAGTAATTTTACTCCTGAGTATTTATCCAAGGAAAATGAAAGTACGAATTCAAAGGGATTTATGCACTTCTTTATTTATTACAGCATTATTTATAATAGCTAAGGTAAGGAAGCAGCCCAAGGGTCTATCAACTAATGAATGGAAAAAGAAGGTGTGTGTGTGTGTGTGTGTGTGTGTGTGTGTATGAAAATGTGTTTCTTTGGTTTTTGGTCTGCACCATGAATTAATGTATGTATGTACATATGTGTATACATGTAGACATACATATGTACACACACATAATTGAATATTACTCAACCATTAAAAAAAATGAGATCTTGCCATTCATGACAACATGGATGGAACTTGTGGGTATTATGCCGAGTGAAATAAGTCAGAAAGAGAAAGACAAATACCATATGACTTCACTTATATGTGGAATCTAAAAAACAAATCAAATAAACAAATCAAAGCACAGAAATAGACTCATAAATACAGAGAACAAAGTAGTGTTTGCCAGAGGAGAGGTGTATGGGAGAATGGGCAACAAAGATGAAGGGGATTAAGAGGTACAAAGTTCCACTAATGAAATAAATCATGGAAATGAGAAGTACAGCAGAGGGAATATAATCGATATTATTTTAATAACCTTGTACAGTAGCAGATGGTGACTACATTTATGGTGGTATTAAATAAAGTACATAACTGTCAAATCACTGTTGCACCCCTTAAGATAATTTAACATTGTATGTCAACTATATCTCAAAAATTAAAAAAAAAGTATACTCAAATTTTGGTTTTAAATACTTACTGTTTGATCTGTCAGAGGAGGGAGGACAATTTGTTTTTCTATTTTGTTAAGAACTAGCTTCCATAACTCCTTTAAAACTCGCTTTAGGACGGTTTTCTCACAGATTTTTGCTGAGAGACTTAATCTGAAATAAAACACAGTCACTTATAAGCCTCATATCAAGGTATCAACTTTTTTATTGATCAGAAATTCACATTTTTCAATACTGAGATTTAAATATATAAATAGGCCTTAATGCTAAATTTTGTTTACTGAAAAAAATACATTTCAGCATATTACATATTAGATGATTCACTACTGGTAGAAAATATACTGAGCATATCACTTCCCTTAAATTGTTTCCTATATTGACATCAAGGCTCCCAAAGTAGATGATTTTTACCCACATTCTTAATTCATATTTACTACATACCCCATGTTCACGATGCAGGCAAAACATTAAAGAAACACATTTTTATCACTATCTGTAACTGCTCCAACATAACAACAAAGATGCATATAATTTTACTCAAGAGTCAAAAGTTTTCAGTTTTATTGAGATACAATTAACATATCACATTGTGTAAGTTTCAAGTGTATAACATAATGATGTGATATGCATATATATTACGAAATGATTACCATAATAAGTTAACATCCATTACCTCAGGCAGTTAAAAATTCTTTTAAGATCTACTCTACCCTCAGTAATTTTTAAATATGCAGTGAAATATTGTTAACTATAGTTACAATGCTATACATTAATCCCTAGGACTTACTTATCCTATAACTGGAAGTTTGTACCTTTTGACCACTTTACCCACTCTCCCAATCCCCCAGCTTCTGGCAGTTACCAATCTGTTCTGTTTTTCTAAGATCAGCTTTTTAAGATGCCAAATTTACCAATGTGAATAGGTTTATATTTATATTTCTTATAAATTCTTCTCATGGTGAGAATGATGATAACATCATCCGGTATTTATGTAACACCTAAATTTAGAAAACTCTTCTGCAAATGCTTTTTGTTTATTACTACATTCACTTTATAAATCAAAAACAGGTTCAGAGGGGTTCCTGGGTGGCTAGTTGGTTAAGAGTCTGACTCTAGGTTTCGACTCAGGTCATGATCTCGTGGTTCATGAGATTGAGCCTTGGGTTGGGCTCTGCACTGACAGTGTTGAGCCTGCTTAGGATTCTTTGTCTCTGCCCCTCCCCCATTTGTGCATGCACACACACTCTCTCTCTCAAAATAAATAAATGAAACTTAAAAAAACAAACAAACATCAGTTTCAGAGAAGTTAGGGAACTTGTTCAAGGAAGTGAAGCTATTAAGTGAGGGCTGAAAAGTCCTCTAAATCCAGTGTTATCCAATGTGCTATGATGCCCTCGACAAACACGCTACCATGTGAAGGCCCAACATTCTGTCAATTCACAGTGCTGTATCGATATTTACTGAATGTGCTGCAATAGGACACTCAACTCTGTAAGGCTACTTTAATAAGAGTTCATTACACCTGTTTCACAGAGGGCTAGAGGTGGGTCATGTATTTCAGGATAGCTTCATCAACTCCCTACAGTGTTCCTAAGTTCTCTGTATGCTTTTAGACTCAGAAATTATAATTTCAATTCTGGTTCTGAGATAGAGTTGACTATTTTAAATATATATAATTAACATCTAAATGCAGGTGACATATGAGAGGCTAAGGGAAAGATTTCCAAAATATCTATTTATGTAGAATTATTTCTCCGAACTCTACTGTATGCAGATACCTAAAACAGGAAAACATATGAAAATAACCTCCTTTAGATGGTGGGGGTGGGTGTTGGGACCCCTGTGCATAGTTATGGAATCTGTAGCCCCACTATTTGGAAACCACTGTTGGAGAGTAGCATTCATGATATAGACATAGGGTAGAAACCAGCAGATGTGTCACAGCAGAACCAAAGTACCTAACCTCGGAAATATTCCTAGGGTAATTTGAGACAAAACCAATCTGCCATTTTTGTAGCAGATGTGTAATTTCCATTTTCAAAAGGTCTGGGTTTAAGCATTGACCTTGTCTTTATGGTCAGCTCGTACACTTGGCATGCCAACTAATTCTGCTCAGACTGGAAATGAATGAATAGGTATAAAACCCTTGACATGTTTGTAGCTCTGCATGGGATTTCTGCCAGCTGGAAATAGAGTTTACAGTTCATTTTATAGAGTGGTGAGGTCTTGGTGAAGAAAATGAAACATACAGACATGTTTTATTTAAAGAGGCTACACAAAGACAGCCTATACATTTATAATATAACACGATTTCTAAGGGGATTTTTCTCAAAGCTACCTTAAAGACTTTAAGCCCTCCATTGTTCATTTTAAATGAACAAACAGGAGATCTAGCAACTGCTTCCTTAATTTAGAGTTAACCCACTCTATAATGCAAACTGAAAAACATATATTTTGGAAACTGAGCTATCTAAATTGGTTAACCACAGACCAATTAACCAAACAATTTTCAAATACCATGTATTCCAGCTGGCAAGAGAGATTTGCTGTCATACACTTGATCGGATTTTCATGAAGACAGTATCCAGCTGTTCTCCCTCCTCCAGAGTTCCTATCCCTCATTTCCATACCTCTAAGTCCTACCCACCTAGAAAGATCTAACGCAAATGGAATTTCTAATGACAGTTTGAACAAGGAATTATTAACTTATACCTTATTGTGTTTATTTTTGTATTTTTCCTAACCTGTTGGCTCCCTAAGAACAGAATACCTGACTTTTAAAAATCTCTCCTAACAAATGGCTTTATGGTTACACATTTTTATTAGCCTTGAGAATTTGTGCAACTCTTCATGCCTCATATCTCTTTCCAAAAATTTTAAATCTTTTACAAATTTTTAAAGCTCATAGATTTTTTTTTGTATCTTTATATACTGTCCCTTTCTACTAAGAATTAGAAAAATATATATATATATACATTATATAATGTTGTATAATTCTAATAAAATTAAGACAGTAAAATAATCTAAATATGCTGAAAAGGAGGGTCCACTGACTTTATGTTTTGGCCTCATTTTACAGATGGTGAAATGGATACAGTGTTGCTCAACTAGTAGTTAAAAGGATTAGGATAACTTAGAACTTTCTCTATGTTCCACAACATTTGGATAAATGACTGGCTGGAAGTCTAAAACCATAAGGCATTCCATAGGAGTTTGAAGAGGATTGCTTTGTCCTGCTCTCCATTCACCATCACATTCACAACCAAATGGTAGTGTGTTTATGTGATATGATTCTGTATTGGTCATAGAAAGAGCCATCTAATAAGATAAAAATGTCAAGGGGTTATACAGGAAATTAAATGGTAAAAGTCTACATTAAGAAACTAAAGAAATGAAGATGATTTTTCTCCCTTTCTTCTACACCTACATGCCCACCTCCCTCTTGCTAAGTTATATCCTAGATATTTCCTCATACAAACAGAAAAGACAATTTGTCTACCAAAATTGAAATTAAAGTGATAATGAACATTAGTCTTGGTTATTCAGTAAGCTATAAACAAAGGGAAATGGAATTAAAATTTACGTCAAAGGAGCACCTAGGTGGCTCAGTCGGTTAAGCTTCCGAATCTTGATTTCCACTCACGTCATGATCTCATGGCTCATGAGATTGAGTCCTGCTTTAGGCTCTGCACTGATGGTATGGAGATTGCTTAGGATTCTCTCTCTCTGCCCTTTCCCCACTGTGCTCTCTCATGTTCTCTCTCTCCAAAAATAAATAAATATTTTGAAAAATGAATAAAATATGTCATAAATATATAGAAGAGGTCCTCTTTACTAATTCTCTCTTTGTTATCCTTTAAAGAAAGCTATTATGTCCTTACTTATTTTGGTCCCTTTGGTATCAATTGATTTGCTGCAACAATATTAAATGAGGTAACATATGAAACCACCAGGTGTAACACTGTTCCCTTCGTAGGCATTCAAAATTATTTTTTACTTTTCTACCTTCAGTTTGGTGTTAAGTTCCACTATTTAAGAAATCATGTCTCTGGTTGCTTTAGATCAATGGTGACCCATTGTGGACTTATTTTAAAATATAGATGCCTTGACCCTACTCCAAACTTATGAAATTAGAACTTCTAAGAGTAGGAACTGAGCAGAAGCATTAAAAAAAATCAAGCCTTTTTGGTTAAGAACACAGTCTTAGTTGGTCACAAAGGCCTCCATTTCCACCCACTCGCACTACTACTAGGCCATAATCTCCATGGAGTCATGGACTTTGACTCTCTTTTTTGTCACTATCTAGTGCCTAAAATAAAAAGTTTGATACAGATAGGTGCTCAATAAATTACTGAAGGTTGAGTCAGGCAGTCTACTTGCCTCTGAACTGAAATAATTCTGCTCATACTTGTGCTATCTCTTCTTCAGTTTTCTGACATGAAATCAGACATTCTGGACTTAATCCTGTCTTTTTTGATGTCCAAGAGGATGCAAAACAGTATCTTATCTGAGAAGCATCAAATCCTAATGTTTTCTCCCCTCAGAACAGCAAATTCCTTAGTTATCATTATTTATTTCCTTTCCTGCACAAAGTCATGCCTGCTTTTTTCGTATCTAGTAATGAATTAAAAGTCTTTTCCTTTTTGATGAATTAGCGTATTTCTCCAGAAGACTTTTTAAAACTATCTTATGTAGAGGAGAACAATTTTTTTCTCTTAAAAACTGTATCAGTCAAATTTAGGGAGGTGGTTAAAGAGAAAACTAGGTAGGAAACTTACGTTTTGTCCAAGAAGTCCATGAGGGGTCTTAACACAATCTCTGCATCCATTGCTGCACTGTTCTTATTAGATGCAGTATTTCCATTTGTTCTCATTTGGTTTAGTTCAAAACTCATCTGTTTTATACAGTCTTCAATGATAAGCTGGAAACTAAAAATAAGGAATATAAATTCCGAAATAAAAACAAACATTTATGATTCCTTTGTCTTTGTTTAATTCAACTCCAAGGAGTTTGATCTGTTTCAAGTGGTGTGAATTCCCATGCTCATCAGTCTTCAAACTTCTTGTTCAGCTGCAAAAAATTTTGTTGCAATCAAAGCTTTCTTGGGACCCATATAAGCAGATAAAAAGTAATGCTCTTCAGGTTGAATTAATTTGAGTGGGGGTTTATTTGGCCCCATCTCTCACAGAAATAGCTGAGCATTCCTCTGAGCATTGGAAAAATGTTTTTGAAAGACTCTCGGCATGGGATTCACCTTCTTCACTAGGCATCTGGGACTCCACACCCTCTTGGCTTTCCTCTAATCTCACTGGCTGTGCTCTGTTCTCAGTTACCTGACCTCTAAGCATTGGAGTAGCATTGGTTACCAGACTTAGCAAATAAAAAGACAGGATATGTGGCAACCAGGTGGCTCAGTCGACTATAGCTCAGGTCATGATCTCTCCCTCTTTGAGTTCGAGCTCCAGGTCAGGCTCTGTGCTGAGAGCTTAGAGCCTGGAGCCTGCTTCCAATTCTGTGTCTCCCTCTCTCTCTGCCCCTTCCCTGCTTGCTGTCTCTCTCTCTCTGTCAAAAATAATAAATGATAAAGAAACTTGAAAAAAAAAACAGGATACCCAGGTAATTTGAATTTCAGATAGTGAATATTTTTTAGTATAAGTACACCCCATGCAATATTTCAGGCATATGTATACTAAATATATCCATTCTTTACCTAAAATTCAAATTTAATTGTGTATATCCTATATTTTATCTGGCAACCCTACATTGTAATTAGGCTTGATCATTGGACCACTCCATTTCTTTGTCAAATATAGCTGTTTTTGGCAATTGTATCTAGTTCCATGGCTTTCACAATGTCAATATACTGGTGATTCCCAAATACACATCTGCAGACCTGACTTCCTCTTTTTAAAAATTTTTTAATGTTTATTTATTTTTGAGAGATAGAGACAGAGTGTGAGCCGGGGAGGGGCAGAGAGAGAGGGAGACACAGAATCCGAAGCAGGCTCCAGGCTCTGAGCTGTCAGCACAGAGCCCTATGCAGAGCTTGAACTCATGAACCACAAGATCATGACCTGAACTGAAGTCAGAGGCTTAACCAACTGAGACACCCAGGCACCCCTGCAGACCTGACTTCTAATGTGAGCTCCAGACCACTTTGTTAAACTGCCTATGAAACCTTTCCACTTAGAAGTCCAATGTGTTTCTCTCATACCAATATCCAATCCATCAGAAGTCATCATAAAGTATCCTAACTCTTAGTGTTCTTAGAATTCTCTGAGGACACTCTTATCTCATAGACACTGTTGTGTTCCCTCTCCCATGAAATTTCTCATGGGTCTTTTGGTCCCTCACTCTTAGTCATACACCAGATGCCATGTCCATTGAAAATTCTTCTTGAACACTCAATCTGAAATGACATTTCTATCATTCTCCATTTCCTCACAGTTTTTTTTCTTAACTGCTTTATTATTCTCTATATATTGTTATTATTTGACACATTGCATACTTTTAATTTGTTTATTGCCTGTTGCCCCAACTAGAATATAAGCTCTATGAAGGCAAGCACTTTTTTTTTTTTTTTTGGTGCTACTTATCCACACCACAGAACCAGATGTCACACTTTGCACAAAGAAGTTGCTCAAGAACAAGTGGCTGAATGTATCAGTGGACGCTCTCCGTCCACCCACTTCTATTACCTCACCACTCCAAGGACTTTTTAAAATTTTTGTTAATGTTTATTTATTTTTGAGAAATAGAGCAAACAGGGGAGGGGTAGAGAGAGAGAGAGAGAGAGAGAGAGAGAGAGACAGAATCCGAAGCAGGTGCCAGCCTCGACCTGTCAGCACAGAGCCTGATGCAGGGCTCAAACCCACAAACTGCATGATTCTGACCTGAGCTGAAGTCAGATGCTTAACCAACTGAGCCACCCAGATGCCTCACCACTCCAAGGATTTAAATAAGTATGTGAAAAGTAATCTTTAGCATTATTTCTTCATTCTTTCTATCTTTTACCGAAATAATTGGCACAAAGTAGGACATTTAAATAATGGAGACTCATCATCACTATCATTCTTCTATAGTGTCTATTACTTTCACACTTCTAACAACAGAAGTAATTATTAGAGATGTACAGGCAGGCAAGAAAAAAAAAATTTAGGAGAATGGGGATAAATGACAACCTGTAAAATGGTCCCATCACTAGAATGGTGATGATTAGAAGGAAAAAGTCTATTTAAAAAAGTATCACAGTTGGGGTGCCTGAGTGGGTCAGGCCTGATTGAGCATCTGACTTTTGATTTCTGCTCAGGTCATGATCTCATGATTCATGAGATCGAGCCCTATGTCAGGCTCTATGTTGACAGTGTAGACGCCACCTGGGAATCTCTCTCCCTCTATCTCTCCCCTCCCCCAGCTTATACACTCTCTTTCTCTCAAAATAAATGAACACTAAAAAAAAAAAGTACTGTAATCAAGTCAGTCCTTTCCCTCTTCTTCCCCCACACACAGAGGTTATAGAGTTCATATTATTTGAGTCGTTTCCAAATGTACTAATTTCTAAAATTTTATATAGAAGTTTAGGAATTTTCACCATATAATGCTACCATTAAGTAGAAAATATAAGTATTTATCATTGCATGCATTCTACCAATATTTTAAAATACTTATGTGCCAATCTCAGTTCATAGGTGCTGAAGATATATCGATGAACAAAACACAGAATGTCTTGTTCTTGTGGCACATGTGAGAATTTATTTTAGAATTTACATCATGAAAATATTTTACTTAGCCTGTTATACAATATTTTATTTTTCTAATTTTTGGTTTTGCTACCAAATATTGGAAATCTTTGATATATTTTAAGCTGTCACAACTTGGATGTTTTCCTTCCTCCTGGACCTTTAAAAAATGTTTGTTTATTTATTTTGAGAGAGAGAGAGGGACAGTGGGCAGGGGGAGAGGCAGGGAGAGAGGAGAGAGAGAATACCAAGCAGGTTCCATTCTGTCAGCACAGAGCCCAACACAGGGCTCAATCTCGCAAATTGTGAGATCATGACCTAAGCCCAAATCAAGAGTCAGCCACTTAATGGACAGAGCTAACCAGGTGCCCACCTCCTGGACTTTTTATAGCAGATTTATAAATAAACTGTTATGTAATTTTGAGCATAGAGTCAAGACCTGAATCTACTTTTACCATCATCCATCTTTGGCTCCCGACTTCTCCTGGACTTGCTTTACTGTTGACAATACCATTCCTGCCTCTTTGGACTTGGTATCTGTATTTGGTTTCTGGATCCTTGAACCTCAGCTTGCCCCTATGCATGTAGCTCATTTCTTAGCTCCCTGCATATTTATCTAAAAGAGGATGTCTCACTGAATTAAACTCAGGTCCAGAAGAATCCAGATATGTGTATTTTGGCTTTTACCTGGCCAGACCTGCCTTTAGATTTTTGTTAGGTAGTTGTTGTGGAGGAAGGTGGGGGTAGGCATGGTGCAGAATGTGAGAAAGTAAGTGGTGATAGTGGTGGTGTGTGTATTTAGTGAGGGTACAGTGGCAAATATTTGGGACAATAGAAAAGCAAGGTAGATAATGTTGGAAAATGTGAATTAGTTGATTTACCACTGGGTCATCAGTGATCCTGCTGACTGTAGTAATAATCACCCTTGAAATAGCTGCTTCCTTTTGCACTGTTTCTCAAATCAGTGTATTGGAGTGGAGGATAGATTGAGCAGAAGAAGTTATGATAGTTATTTATAAAAATGTTTAAATGAGTTCTCCTACAATAGACACTCCCACCAGAAGCCAGCTCCATGTGTGAGATCAGGCATATGGAAGAAGGGTTATCAGTGTATCAGAGACAGTGACATTTTATCTTAACATTAATCCAGGATAAACCAACACCTGCATTTCACCTAAAATTTTTTGTCTCTATTAATTTTTGGTAAGTTCACCTAAAATATTTTTTCTGTGTGAATTTTTTAGTTGGAGAAGTCTGTAGCAATCAGCTTGAATAAAAGTGGTACCAGTTAATAATGACAGATTTTATAAGTACCCGTGAAGTCAAATACTAACAGGAGAATTCCTAGGAAATGTTCATGAATTCCTTTCTTAATCCAGCTAGCCACTGGTACCAAAGGCATCATTAAAAGAAATGTAGTAAGCCCAAAGCCAAACTCCAAAATATAAGCAGAAACCTAAGTGGCACAAGTTTTGAAAACTGCAAGAACATCTGTAAGAACATCTTTAAGATATCAGTGAAACTATATCACTTAGTTTCCTCCCAACAAACAAAACAGAACATGACAAAATAAAAAGAATTGATTCCTGTGAGCATGTCAAAGTCCCAGGAACCTGGGCTTCAGATGTGTGGTTTGGCTCTGCCCTGGCTTTACTGTGAAATCATCCTACCAGCTCCATATACAAAAATTATGTGATTGTGGGTTTTATTTTTTTTTAATTTTTTTAATGTTTTTATTTTTATTTTTGAGACAGAGAGAGACAGAGCAGGGGAAGGGCAGAGAGAGGGGGAGACACAGAATCTGAAGGGGGCTCCAGGCTCTGAGCTGTCAGCACAGAGCCCGATGCGGGGCTTGAACTCATGGAGTGTGAGATCATGACCTGAGCTGAAGTCAGACACTTAACCGACTGAGCCACCCCGGCGCCCCTGGTTGTGGGTTTTAAAAACACCAGACAGAACAGATTTGGGGCAATTAATTATACACTTAATATTAAGGCTCTAGACTGCTAATTTTGACTCTAAAGAAGGTTGATTCAGAGTAAAATGATCCAGTTTGACTTTACAGTGTGGTCACGCTGATCATTATAGCCATCCCATCCACCTGGTGTGATAATCTGATCGGTTGTGTGGGAAATAAATTCATACCAACAGGTATATAATAACTATTCTTTTTATAAGAAAAGCATGGCATGTGGGTTGTTTATTCCAATCATCTTAGCCATAGTTGCACACAATACTAAATTCTTTACTATATTTAATAAAATAATGAAGAAATAGTGCTGGGTAACCAGGAGTTTCAATATCTAGGTGAAAATATCTGGCTTCACATGAACAAAATACTTCCAGTGCTCTTCTAACAGCAAGCATCACTCCTTATTTCATAACTGAAGTTCGCTCAATTTTTTTCAAATCATAAATTCAGCCTTTGTAAACTGAATATTCCTCCCACGAAACAAAACAGAACAAAACAAAAAGTATTTATTCATAAGGATGATTTGGCTATATTCCAGAAAGTAATTTGAATATATGTTTTCTATTTATATTCTAATTTCTATTCTGTTTAGTCATCTTATTTCCCATTAGGTTCTGAACACCCCTTGCTATCCCAGACACCTCTTTGTTTTCCCTGACTTTGCTAAATAATCTCTATTTTTGTCTTCCTAGCTTAATGCAACAGTTTTTTTTGCTAACCACATATTAATAATTCACAACTGCACTGAAGAGAGGTAGGCCCAAATTGACTGACCAAAAGCCTCCATCAACTAAGTGTCACTCAAGTCAGAGCCAGTAAGCCCGAACGTCTCTGGGACAATGTCGGCATCTCCAACTCCAGGCACACAGAATCTTCAAATTGCTTAGGAATATCTAGGTCAAGTAAGCACAATCATCCAGGTCAGCTAACAACACAAAACAGAAGGCAGAGGAATCACCTTGGACTCAATACAGCAAGGCTGTTTCTTGTTCAGCACCTGAGCTGTGAAGGTGGGCTACATAAAGACAATGAATAATAAAGAGAAGGCCGGAGCACCTTGGTGGCTCAGTGGGTTAAGCATCCGACTTCAGCTCAGGTCATGATCTCACAGTTTGTGGTTTTATGCCCTGCGTCAGGCTCTGTGCTGACAGCCCAGAGCCTGGAGCCTGCCTCAGATTCTGTGTCTCCCTCTCTCTCTGCCCCTTCCCCACTTATGTTCTGTCTCTCTCTCTCTCTTCCTCACAAATAAACAAACATTAAAAAAATTTTAAAAAATTAAGAGAAGGCCAATATGGGATTCTTCTTTACTTTGCATCATTGCTATATTTGGGGGGAAAATGATGATTTTAGTGTCTTTTTCTTTTTAGTCTTTCTGATTTGAAAGTAGCATATCTAATCAATATTTATTAAGCATATATCTTTCCAAAACCCAATAATAACTGATGAGTGGGGTTCAAAGAGATAGATAACCTTCATTAGAGTAATTTTGATAGTGCCATCTGATAACAGAACACAGTAAGTGAACATTTATCAAACTAATATTTAAAGCAAATTCTGGGGGGTGCCTGGGTGGCTCAGTCTTAAACAACTGACTTTGGTTCAGGTCATGATCTCAGGGTTCATGAGTTTGAGCCCCTCATGAGGCTCTGTGCTGACAGCTCAGAGCCTGGAGCCTGCTTCTGATTCTGTGTCTCCCTCTGTCCCTGCCCCTCCCCAACTCATGCACTATCTCTTTCTCTCTCAAAAAATGAATAAACATTAAAAAAATTTTAAAGCAAATCTGTATGAAGTTAATGAATCTCTTTAAAGATGTGTTTGCTTTTCTATTTTAACATTTGATGATGATCTAATGGATTTTTCCTATAGGGCCAAAATGAAGTTTATCTAGGATGGATTTTTCTCTCTTTAGAGCCACACTATAGAGAAGGAAGATTTATTGTTTAAAAATAGAGGCGACTGGGTGGCTCAGTCCATTAAGCATCAGACTCTTGGTTTTGGCTTGGGATTTTCTGTCTCCTTTGCTCTCTACCCCTGCCCCACTTGGGCTGTACATCTCTCAAAAATAAATAAATAAACTTTAAAAAACATAGAAAAAATATAGATGTGCCAGTACTCTCCTATGGGTAATTACATCAAGATTCCTAAACCTTAAAACCTAGAGCCCTGGCTTTATTAGCTTATGGGGTTGGAATTCAGTTCTTTGGAAGTGCAGTCACAATGATATAAATGGCATGAATGCAACTCACTCCTCTTTTGTATGTGAAGCGTCTCTCCCTCCCTTCATTCTTTCAATAATTACTAAGCTTGACACACTAGAATTTCAGGTAGGAATGAGATATGCGGTTTCTGACCTTAAGAAGCACACTAGTAAAGTCCGGAAGATAGGCAAGTAAAGCAGAATTTAGAGTACAGTGTTAAAAGTACTACCCAACTGAAGGATCATGTAAAGTTCCAGCGAACATGTATCAAGACCTCACTGGTAGATTGTGGGGTTGTTGAGAGGAGATAGTGCGTGGTTGGATTATTGAAGTTAAATGAATTTAACCAGTCAGAGGAGAGAAAGAGCATTGAAAGCATGATTACTATTAGTGGAAACCCAACACATTTGGATAATAACTACTTAGCCACTTACCTTTCACCATAAGTGATGCTGAGCTCATCCAGAACCCCATTGAGTTTAACTTGAAGTTCTTTTAGAATAGCACTAGCTTCAGGATCTAGCTGCAGAAAGACCATAAACGATATTACTTTGGAGTTGTGAGAAAGTACACTTTTGTTTCTCTTACAGGCATTTTGCTTATTACAAGGTAAACTTCAAACAATACAACACACATATCCTCTTTCCTTTCCCTTTTTTAATCTTTGAAATTAAGTGCAAAATTTAGGAAATTCTAAATATGTGTGAAAAAAATTGATCGAAATGCATGGCATGCATACAGATGAGAGCTAGATAGCAAAGCCTTTGTTGGTTACAGCAATGGGATGCAAGGCATAAGAAAGTAACCTTCAGAACACGGTAACTTCATAACTTAGAAATTGATTGTGTTATGCATTAGTTGAATATACATGTTGCTTCAAATATAGTTCAGTTTTTACTATCCTTGTAAATAAATAGGCCCATAAAAATAAAAAAATAGTAAGAAAAATTAATTTGTGAGTGTTGTACTGTGACTTGACTGTATTTATATATTTTTTATAACTACAGAATAGTTAAAATTAAAAATTAAATTATAAACTAGAGAATTAAAAATAGGGAAAATAAATTATCCAAGCACTGCAATGTTTCTCTGAGGTGATAGGCCTGACTTCTCTTCCTAGATGCCAATTAGAAATTCAGAGTTCAAGATCCAATGTTCCTCATTTTATTTTTATTATTCTTTAAGTTTTCAAATATTTATAGCTTGAAGTTAAGCTACTGAGCACATTTAGGGTCAAATAAAAAATAATTAAATCAAGATAACATATTTGAAGATGTTTTTACAATGCAAATGTTAAAAGTCAACTATTCTTTTTATTTGGTTTCAGTTCTTAAAATAATGTTAACCATTACAAGAAAAACTATACTATAAATAAACGTAACTATAAACCTATCGATCTATTGACAGAATATTTTTGTAATTAAAGTTCAGGATCAACACAAGTTTCATTAGCACTTTAGAAACTTGTAATCTTTTTGTTAAGTTTTCACACTTAACAAAGTGTGTTAAGTGTGTTAAGTGTGTTAAGTTGTTACACTGTCAAAAAAGAATGACTTGTAACAGATGTATTATCTCAAGTTGATAGGAATTCATGTAAAGGGCAATCGAGAATATTCTCTGTAATTAAGTCAACCTTCCTTTGATGCTTTAGAAATTAGTTTCTTGCCTTTAGTAGCTATAATTATTATGCAAGCGGATCTACTATTGAAAACAAGGGATAGGATAAAGCCAACTTTTGGGGGTAGAACAAATTAAAGGAGGACTTATAGTAAATAGGAGGACCTAAGATGGACACCAAAAAATACAGGACCCAATATCAAATTTCAACTCCGGGAAGCCAGCCCAGGGCCAAATAATATCCCTGATACTATACACTGGTCATTTAGTACCGTAATCGTCCAAGAACATTTTCTAGTACTAAGATACTGTTAGGAAGAAGTATTATTTATATATCTCAGCACACTGTGTGGCTCTAGCTTATATTACCATGATTAAACACACTGGAATGGAAATAAAAAATTGCACTTGGCATGTGACTACTGATTTTATCAAACCAATCCTTGATGTCAATTTTGACTCAAATTCAGGTGGTTTCAACATTGGTTAGTTTCTGCTGCCCCTCTATAGAGCCAATGTGATTCTTCTGGACTTTATCTTTTTTCTGTCTCCATCAACAGACAAGCTCACAGCTCTCACCCACAGATACATAGGCTACTGTTACAAACTTCTTTTGGAGTTAGAAAATTAGAATATCCTTGAGTCTCATAATTTCTGAGAGTTCCATTAAGCTATAGCTGGTCATAAGGCAGTGATTCGGAAAGATAATTAGCACTTAAGTTAAAAAGACACTGATAGGCATTGAAACAAAAATAGCCTAATAAACTGTAATTCACCGAACTTTAACCAAGAAAATATTTGTGGGTTGTCTGCCCCACTCCCAAGGCACCATTCAGTCTGAACATTTTTTATTGTATTTTCTTGCTATTGACCTAATACCATTTTTATTTCATTTGGATAAGATTTTTGGGCAACAGGAATGAGAGAGAAGCCCTTCCATAGGTTTCTTCATGCTTCCAACTCTTTGGTAAACCGCTTGGGTAGATAGGTGTTAGTTTCCTGCCCATATACCTGTCATCTCCAAGGAAATGGCTATGAGAGTAGAGTTTTAACCAGGAAACTGGATTGCTTCTTTTTTTCTTTTAAAGTTTATTTACTTATTTTGAGGGAGGGATGGAGTGGGGGCCGGGGGGGGGAGACAGAGGAAGAGAGAGAGGGCTGGCATGGGAGGGAGAGAGAGAATCCCAAGCAGGCTCTGCCCCATCAGCTCAGAGTCCCACACATGGCTCAAACTCAGGAACCTGTGAAATCATGACCTGAGCTGAAACCAATAGTCAGATGCTTAACCAACCGAGCCACCAGGGCACCCTGGGATTGCTTCTTATTTAAAATGTGTATTTTGTTTTCAAATTAGTTTAATATACACATTGAGGTTTTTTTCACCTGTTAAGATAATGACTCTAAAGTCATATAAAAATGGTTAGATCAGTTGGATGAAATTATGCTATTTTCCCATAAATTATTTTAGTCTACCTTTGGTATTTTGTGAATGGAGATTTCTATCAAATAGTTGGCTTTGGCTTGAAACTGTGAACCTGTCAAATCTATAGCAATTTAAACACTGGATGACAGTTTTCATTTCCTCATAGAAGCTTAAGTTTCCAAGTGGGTGCAAACTAACGCCTCTGTCATGGAACCAGGCAAAAATAATAATAATAATAATAATTTCAGTTAAGTACTTGTTGTTCATCTGATCAAAATCATACCATTATAACATTAAAACAGAAGCAGTAATTATGAGGCTGAATTGTAGGTCTTTTGCAATAATAATGATTATAAATATCATACTCATCTAGTTATAAAACAATCCCTTTAGGCAGCAAATTAACCAGTTCTTGAGTTCTGCATTTCTTTATTCGTACATATAGAAGAAATTTTCCTTACTACTACAAACTTCCTTAAGTTTGTAAGAAACAATAACTTGGGCTTTTAGACTTCATTGCCTAAATTACCAACAGCACGTTTTACAAATTATTGGCTACTTTGGAAAGGTGAAAGACTACCTGATTTAAATCTTTTTCCCAAAGATTTAAAACTTAGACTGGTTCTAAATGTAATATCAAATATCAACTTGCATTTTTTATATTGTTATTTAGAGTTATTATTAAAAGGAAAAAAAACAAGCATTCAAAAGTCACGGTTAATAAATTTATTTTAAATTACAAACTGAGGGGTGCCTGGGTGGCTTAGTCAGTTGAGCATCTGACTTAGGCTCAGGTCATGATCTCACAGTTCATGAGTTCGAGCCCCAGGTCAGGCTCTGTGCTGATGGCTCAGAGCCTGGAACCTGCTTCAGATTCTGTGTCTCCCTCTTTCTCTGCCCCTCCCCAGCTGGCACCCTATCTCTGTCTCTCTCAAAAATAAATAAAAACATTTTAAATTTTTTTAAAAAATTACAAACTGAATTAGCATGTGTACGTAAACAACTTGGCTGGCAAAAAATAAAAAATAAATGCCTCCATGTAAAGAGGAATATACTCAATGAGAATTTAAATATACAGAGTAAAATTCTGAATTTATAGTAAAGCTTTTGAAACAGATTTTATCCACACTCCATGATAGGTTTTAGAATTCCAAAATCAAGGCTGGAAGGGTATGATTTTCTAATGGTCAGAATGAACTATCGTCATACATAGGTACTCTCTTGAGATTTCACACCACTGACATATTTTACACCACTGAGCTGTGATAATAAAAAAAGACTTGTCTGGAAGAGAGAGCCAGAATGCAAGCTATCTGCTAAGTTCTTCTTCCCTAAGGCCCACTTCTACTTTTCCTTTAAAAGACAATGCATCCATCACTTACTTTAGCAATTCTTGCCCTCCATGCTGCTGGCCCTGTGCTGTTAGTAGCTCTAACCCCTGCACTACCTATGCGGTTTACTACAACATCTGTACGAATCTTTCTTCTAATTGTTCTCTTATTAATCTATCTCTTCCACTGATTTCTGTCTTAGTTAACTGTCCACCCTGGGCGTCTGTCCCTGTATGCCTAGGCATTTACTAAATATTTGAGGAAGGAGGTGAGGGCAGAAAGAAGCACGGAAATTATCCCTCAAAGGAAATCTTGATACCCAGAGTGCTCCTTCTCCTTGGAGTGATAATTTGCATTGACTATTAATAGAATACTTTTGCATTTGAAATCTTTCATTCCTTAGCAACCATATATTCTGGAGTTACAAACTTAGTCCTGATTTCAAATTTTTGTCTCACTGTCAGCCCGTATCAGATTATGTCCTGATATTTGTTTAGTTCCAAAAATATGGTTACCATACCCACTCTGCATGTTTTGGTTTGTTCGTGTTTTACCAGCACACATCATTTCCCCAAGGAATGTGAAGGGAATCTATGTTATTTCAGCCTCTTAAAACAGGAATGGTTAATCCAACCATCAAGCTGTTGCTGGAGATAGAACTAGTCAGTTGGAAAGTGGCTTTAAACTCTTTCAACAGCTCAATACAAACTCTTTAAAAGAATTAAGGCTTTGCAGGAAGAAATTTTGTGTGAATTGTATTCCTGTTCCCCAGTGTTCAATACTACCTCATCTCCTTTCTGTTGTATACACATTACTAGGCTGTTTTTCCTCCTGTTCAACTCATCAGTGTTAGAGTTCCATTATTTGCTTATCTAAACAAGTGCATATCAGGGAGGATGATCAGTCCCTGGCCTTCATCTACACAGGTCCCAAATTTTGGTCATTGGACTGGTGGGTTTCATGTCCTGAAGGTTTTTTCGGAACAATCTTTTAATAAATGCAGACACCATCACTCTATCTATGAAAAGAAAGAAAGAAAGAAAGAAAGAAAGAAAGAAAGAAAGAGAAAGAAAGCAAGCTTCATTTCCAAGGAAAACAGTTCAACTTGAGCTCTTGGTTCCTTGTTTTGGATTCTGCTCAAATGTCCCTTTCTGTCTTCATTCCCCCTCATCATCATCTTCAAGACCCCATTCTATAAATATACTCAAACAACACTTTGTTAAAATAAAAAATAGAATACAAAGACCAACTTATTTAGTACTAGCTTCTCATTGATAGCTTGCTAATATCTTTTCTTCTCTTGACCATCAAACTGTTCACAGCATAAATGTAAAACTTATAGCTTCCTTATTTCTTAAATATTGATCTCCTCTAGTGTAGTTTCTGCTCTGGACGCTCCACTGAAATGTTCATGTATACATCACCAGTGGTTTCTTAATAGTGATCTCCAATGACTATTCAGCCTACTCAGCCTGCATTCACTCTTGCTTTCTCAAGCTCTTTTTCCTTATTTCTCTAGAGACTACCTTCTCTTAGCTCTCCTATTTTTCTGCCTATCATTTGTCTCTCTTTTGATGACTTTTCTTCCTCTATATACTCCTTAGAAATAAGTGTCCTTCCATTCTCCCTTCCTCGTCTCCTTTTTTTTTCCCACTCAGTGTCTCTTGAGCAATCACATCCATGCCTATGTCTTCAATTCCCACCCCTGTGTTAACAACCCCCCAAATCTCTATCTATAGCTTTAACAGGATGCCTGAGTATCATGTCTACATTCCCACATGCCTATTTGGCCTTTTCTACTTGGATGACCTAAATGTCAGCATATCAAAAATGAACGTATTACCTGTCCATCCTTAACTTATGTCTCAAATTTTATTGATACCATACCGTTAAGGCAGAAATGTGAAAATCATCTTTGACCCTTCTTTGCCTTCTACCTTCCATAGTCACTTGGATACCAAATATGACTGATAACATCTCAAATATTTTCTCCATCTGTCCTATCCTCAATTTTTGATGCAGAATTATCCTCATGTAGACTCGAATGCAATCATTTCCACATTGTGTTCTTGTTTTCTCTTTTATTCCATCCTCCTAACTATTCCTAGAGTGGTTTTAATAAAGACCAAATCTGCTGGCCCTAGTAGCTGGCTTCAACAAGGGAAGTGCTTCAAGTAATTTATCACAATCTTATCTGGGCTATGTTTTTTTGTTGTTGTTGTTAAATATCATTTCTCTCCAACCCTCCTATTTGGCCAGAATTTATACATCCTAAAATGGCTAGCTCAACTTAAAATATATGATTGAGAAATCACTGAACATTCCTTACTGAATCCAGCAGGAAATTACTCTCCTTGGAATGTCCTAAATCACTTGCTGAGCTATGGTATTCAGCATGGGTATTGTGGAATGTTGCGTGAAATTTAAAAACATGTATGGTGTTCTGTATTGTAAAAAAAAAAAAAAAAAGAAGAAAGAAAGAAAGAAAGAAAGAAAGGAAGGAAAAAGAATTGTGCCCCAGGTCCACCAATGCTACACTGTCTTTTGTTTCCTTTTTTATTCCTGTTAGGAAAGACGCTCCCCAAGAACTTATCAGACCATTTTAAGAGATAGACTATGACATTTTCGTTATGCCATTCAGATTTGCATGAACTGTTATGCTAGAGTATCATTAGTTATATAAATTCATGCCTCTAACTTCTTCGCTTCGAAAGTTGAACATCAGTAGCTGTCTCGCATCCTAATTAGAGAGTATGCAGTAAATCCAACTGTCATTGTGCTTCAAATCAACTGAATGCCTTTGAGATATGTTAAGTTAGGTTCTTCAGCCTAGACAACTGAAGGGGAAAAAAGCCTTTCCTTTATCCCTGTACTTTTAAGAAAAAATGATACCTTCAGACCTCATATGAGTGACAAGATCCATTCTTTTCTCTTAAACTTTTTTTTCCTCTTCACCTACAACACATAGACTAAACCTCTACTCCATGGGTTTATAACAAGTGTCCTTATAACTGCAGAATTTTAGAACTAGAATGAACTTCAGAAGCCATAGAGTACAATTCCCTTTTACAAGTGGAAAAACCAAGGCGTGGACAATGTGCCATGCTTCATGATATATTTTGGGGACATATGAGGACTGAGAAGCAGCAGTCTAAGAAGCCATATTTTTTTAAAGAAATTCTCTTCTGCAAATGCTCATTAAAAATTAAACAAGTAAAATAACTTGATTGAGAAGGAACATTGGGCTTATTAGCTCCATCTATTGGCTGACTAACCATGAATATGGACAGAGTAAGATTAAGTCAGGAGAAGAAAGGAGGCACAAAATTTATGTTCAGAATTTATTCTATAAAAAATGCCTTTTTGCCCTGTTTCACTCTGTCTTTCCCATTCTGCTACTCACATTAGGGAATCCATTCACCCATTAGGCACTGTGAACACAGTCTGTTCAATCAACTGAACTGAGTACCTGTTGAACATCAGTCCATGGAGACAGAATTCCCTCAGTGAACCATTTGCATGAAGTGCCTGAGGTCCCTTTCAATCAAGTAGGAGAAGAAGGGGGATTGGCTGGGTTAGAGAAGTAAATTTTCCTAGTTTGCATTGATTTATGGGTTGTGAAGGCAAGCATAAACAGTCAAAGAGGATCACAAGACAATAAAATAGGTCTATTATAGAAACTGGCAGTTAAGCTCTATTTTTTTTCTCCCTCCTGGCTGTGGCTTGAATTCTCTCTCAAGTTCTCTTAAGGTTCAGAGACAGGTTAGTTTAAATAAAGACTTGATGGCACAGAGGCGACCCTATGATTTCGTGGGAATGCTCTGGGGAATGAGGTTAACAAGCAGTACCCGCCTGAGTTTTTATTTCATCCTGACATGGGTCACCCACCCAGAAACTTCTCAACCTAATAGATGGCACCTTTTCTTCATTTCACAAGCTTAGCAGTTAGCTGAATTTTACTTGGTAGCAGTGCTAGATTCTTAATCATACTTACTAAATCACCTCAATGCAATTTGCCCCTCTGGCCCTCATTAGTCTTTTAATTTTCTATTAAGTCCGATTTGTTAACTGCAATCATAGAGATGGTTCAGAGGAGAAAGAAAGCAGGCAACAGCTGCCTGCCATCAAAATAAAAGGCCACTACTTCAAACATTCAGTTCCCCTTGTTATCTGCTGCCATAAAACTAAAAATAGCTGCTTGCTTTTACCGAATTCAGCCAAATGACATCCCACCTTGGAGCTCTATTTACACATGAAGAGACTAGAAGTTTCACCTTATTCTTTGAATTGTTGCAGGATAAGATTTAACAAGTACAGCTTTCATTTAAAGGATATTTTCAAATTTGCAAAGTGTTGGGGAGGAGGTTCCACTCCCAAACGTTATTACTTTACTTGTTCTGACTTCACTAATAAACTTCCTGTCTCAACTACTGCCCTACAGATTTAGTGACTATAAGTGGCAACAATAGACCCTTCTACCAAATAGAAAAAAAAATCTTTGCAAATTGCTTTAGACAACAATTTTAGAACTAAAAGGAAGAGATGACTAATGTAAATTGTTTATTTTATTATCTAAGACGTCTGATACATATTTTATAATTTACTTTTTAATGGCTGGAAAAGAGATGAAAACAGTACACCGATTGTCACTAATGTATTAACTAGTGAGTGGTATCTCTATTTACATTAAGGACAAAAGGTGAGACACATCAGAAACCTGAACATAAAGCTTAGCCTCCGTACAACCACACCTTTCGACAGGGTTACATATAAAATGTAAGCATAAAGTCTAGAATGTTTTAAAAAATTCTGAGTATTTGTTTAGTATTGCAAATTGGTCACCTATGTTTTTGGATCACTGCATTCCTTAATACAAACATTTGCCTGTACCATTGCATGCTGTGTCTGGATCCATTCCAACATGTCGAGTCCTCTGTGTTCTCAAGATTCAAAACATATTAAGTAGGTCAGTGAGGTGTGTGGCACAGATAAGACAAAGGAGGCTCTGAGCCATTTCCTAATTACCTGGTTGCTGTTCTAAGAGCACAGAGCCATAATTCTCAAAATGTGGTCCCCTGAGCAGAAGCGTTAGCATCAGCTGGGAATCTGTTAGGAATGCAGGTCATCAGGCTCCACCCAAGACCTTCAGAATCAAAAAATCTGGGGATGGAATTCAGCAACGTGTTTTAACCAGCTACCCAGGTAGTTCTGATGCATGCTGAAGTTACAGAAGTACTAGTGTGAAGCATTGTTTCCTTTAAAGCAGTGCTATTCAATCCCCTGTTGCCAGCAAGTATAATTTTGAAAGGATAATGCTAAGTAAAATATGATAGGGGTTAATTTCCGTCCTCTCTGGTGGGGATTTGCTTAGCTGAAGACTAAGTCCTTACAGCTAATCGGTTTTACAGTGAATTTCAATCAGCGACATGCATTATACTTTGAGTCAGATGCAGTTTCTAATTCATCAAATTCATCATTAAACAGTGGAAAAGGATATAGATAAGGCTTTCCTGAAACAAAAGAATAGTTACATTGCTCATTAAAATACACACATGTTTAGGATAGGTGGTGTTATGTTTCAGATTCCATGGCCCTGTTCAGGAAAGTTTACCACAGTGAAATGAGTCAAGAGATTGAGTTATTTTTGAGACATAGCAATGAAAATATTACCAATGTATCTAATTAGTCTGCTTTGTGGCCAGCAGAGTAAGAGAATATAGCTAAGGAAACAAATGCCCTTATTCCCCTCACTTAATGATGGCTGACTTCTAGCATCTGAAGTACTGTCAGTAAGTTAGCAGGCTTATGGATAATTATGAATTCTACCACTCAGGACAATTGCACCAATGCAATATCATGAAGGAGTAATGCCTCTTCTGCTTACACAGCACAGTCATAATTTTCTAAATCAATTACTACAAGTTCTCCAGAGTTTCATAACCCATATCTTATGGCTTCCTGAAATGAAATGAAATTTCAGATCATCTGATTTTCTTTTTCATGTATTTATACAAATTAGATTGCAGGGCAAGGAAATGCAACCGAGTCCTTTTTGTAGGTGAGGGCAATATATTTTTATGAAAAAAAAAATACAAGGTCTGTATTTATTTCAAATTGCTCTGAGCTGAGTTATACTCATAAAATAATTAAGCTATTAAAATAATGTAAACCAAAGTATATGTGTTTTTCTTTTGAGGTATTTCAGCTATTAGAGAATAATAAAATGATCATTCACAATAATGAAAATAAGTACCTGACATTCTGATAATCATTTTGCTGTTACTGTGTTACAAAGGGACCGATAATGCAGTATGGGGATTGTGGTGCACATAATTTAACTTCTAGCTCAAGTCAATCCATACTGTGGGTTGGCTACTTTATTTTAGTATAGTGTGTCCCAAAACAATATGCACATGAAAGAATCACATGGCATGCTTTACTAAAAAGAAAACAGACTCTGGGCCTCATTCTTAAGGTTACGTTTGCTTCATGGCTTGTGTGACTTACTATATTTTTTATATTCTCTACAGTAATCACAAAGTTGTTATGCCAAAACATGCTCTTAATTTTTATGCAAGGAAGCATGTCAGAAAGTCACAATAGAGGAGAAAAAATTTAGCGGTTTGCTTTTCTTTTTCTAAGGAGGGCACTAGGAAAAAAAAAAACGATGTGCCCACATGGTCTCTGGGGTATCGTGCAGGCAGGCAGTAATGGTGTCTACACAAGGACTGCTTTTGGAGCCACTGACACATGCCAAGACTGTCAGAATGTCAGGTCATGTTTCAAACTGGGACTCCATTAAGACAATGTTTTTTTACACCTAGAAAAAGGTTTTAAACATTATTTCCATCTCCACAGGGAAAAGAGGCTGATCCTGGACAGAGAGCGCAGCCGCGCTGCCCCTACAGTGGTGGGGCTAAAGCGGCAGAGAGCTGCAGCATCATGCAGCGGGGCGTGTGGGCGGCGGGCACTTTGCAGACGGTATGAGACGCAAGCCATGCCGCTGCTAGGAGCCAGCTAATGAACACAGAGTAAACCATTTTGAGCAAGTGCACAATCATTAATCATTTGCTAATTAAGAGTTTTTGTAGCAAGAAGTGCACATCCTAACACAGGTGGTAGGGGACAAACTATAAGAAACTCCTAAAAAGAAGAACTAGACAGGGAAGCTTCCCTTAGCAAGACCAGTCCCGGTGTTACGACCAGTTCCACTGTTGAGAGGAAGACTGGCGTCAGTACACAATGCATTACCTTTAAAGGCCACCGAGCATGCCCGTATTAAGTGCTGTATAAACTTCTCATAGTGAAGGGTAAATTCTGTCATTCTCAATAAAATCCTCTTTATCTTTATAACAGCTCCAAGTTAAGGAGCCCATTTAGATAGTGCCCTATGTAGCTAACTGGATTGGAAGGGCTCTGTCTATAATTTTGAGATTCTGGTGCCCAAAGGAGGATGAGTGTAGCAACTAGCAACTCTTAACATAAATCTGCAGAATGACGATTCTTTCTCTCCTTTCTCTCTGGAGGCTGAATGTTATACCCACACTTGGGTTGAGGTCTTGCTCCCTCCTGACCATCCATACCAATGGCAATGCTAACACTTTTTTTTTTTTTTGGTAGTAGATGATGAGGTGAAAATGGAAAATAATAAGATAATAAGAAATTGTTCTTAGAAAGGGGACAGAATATCAAAAGATGATAAGGAAAGGGAGGGAAGGGATGAATAATATTTAAATGCAGGAAAAGAAAAGAACTAGGGTCCATGCTGTTCTCCTAAAAAATTACATTGTTAGAAACTAGATATTCATTCCATTCACTTAATTGATTTTTCCCTTTAAATTATGTATGAGGAGTTTAGCAACTGGCCTTGCAAGAGTGATAAAGGTAGAAGGCACCAACCTCAGTATTTCCATCTTCATTATGTTCTCCAGTAAGAAGAGTTGTGTGATTTAGCTATAGAGTTGTAGCTAAATTTACAATGTGAAACCGGTACATTTCAAATTGGCAATTTTATGTGGAGTAAAGAATCCATTCTTGTTTGGTGTACAAGGTGCCCCATAACATTTTTGGTTAGCGCGTGGCTTGGCCCACAAAGCTTCCTTAAGTACAGGTCTGATCTGTCTTGTTAATATTCAGTCAGCAGTATATGACTCACATTAGAATCCAACCATGGAATAGTAAGGAAATAGAAGTAGCATTAGGATAAATTCCTGGAAATATGGCATTTTAAATATAACTTTATCCTTACATGATATGTGGTCTTAAAAATTCAGTAAAAGACGACAGAATTCCCCCCCACACAAGAAATCAGTCATTTCTTCACAATGCTTCTAACAGTAAGTGAACTTAAACTCTGAATATAAAACATCACTAAAATTAAAACGGCAATCTCCAGCTATGATCCTCAATTGCTTGTGTTCACCTAATTCAGCAAAATAATTCAAAAGCGAGATTGATGCCCTCATACTGTGCAAAAGGCACTAACACATGATAGGGAATGGAGTCTTATTTTATACAAAATAAACTGATACTGTGGTTTAAAAATCAGAGTTCATTTTTGAACTATTCCATCTCTGCACGCATATCCTAGTGCTTCTGATTTGTAGGCTGCTAAGCAGCAAGTTCAGTTTTCAAAAGACTGAGTCTGTAAGATAGCAAAAAAAGGGAAGGAAACGTACAAATGTCTCCATGGGGTTAAAAGCAACATCATATGTGAAGAAGCCCAATGTTAAAAGAAGCATTTTCAGCCTTGTACATTTAGAAATAAAAGGGATCTTTGCTTTGGAGTCCAAACTTGCTTCGCGTACATCTCTGACCCTTACCTCAATAAGGAACACTGTAACTAAAATCCTCAACAGAAATATCTCTACATTCTAGTGGCCCTTGGGGTTGTTTTAGGGAGGGGGAGTGGTGGGAGAATGCCAGCTGCATGAAACTTTCCCTCTCAGCACCAACTCTGGTCCCCAAGTCCCTGGACGCTCATGTTGGTGTGTGAAAGGAAAGACCGTGGCAAAAGCAGGAGGCAGGTGCACAACTACTATTTCACTGTCTGCTTGATCCAAATGAGCGAATGAGAATAAATAAGTGCGATGGTCTTTAGGTCTGGGGGGAAACAGCCAGAAAAGGGTAAGATGCTTGCTATCACAAACCTCATAAAAGAATCTTTCTCCTTCCTTCTTCTGCTCAGGGAAATGCAAGTCAAAGATGTTGGACAAAGACATGACACATTACAGACACAGCACACAACACATTTTGACAGATTTTTACATGTGAACAAGAAACTGATGCATCAAAACCACTAGGGCCACAAAGCACATTTCAGAGCAAACATTGATATCAGGTTGACATTGTGCAATATGGTGAAAAAAAAATCCGCAGTTTGTATAATTTTACAGATCATTAGCATATATAGATTTGTGTGTATAGCACTCTCTCTGTATACACACTACAAAAGGCTACTGACCATCTCCCCCCTCCCATTCACACTTCTAATGCATCACTCAAATATTCTGTTGTGTATAATGGTCACCTTATTGTTAATGATATTTTAGATTATCGGCCATGTCCTCTTCTGTTGTTAACCCATGTAAAAAACTTGATTATGACACTTTCCATAGGAAAGAGCTGTGCTGCTAATGATCTCTAAATAGATATTTGGCAAATGCAGGCATAAAAATATACCCACCTCTTTCCCTCCCATGGATTCAAACACTTTTTCCAGCTGGACCCGCAGTTGTTGAATATTGTTCATCAATATACAGGGCTTGAAGTAAAGCAAACAACAAAAAAGATGGTGTGAGAATCTTTTATACATGAAATTATTGAATGAGTTTACCTTAAATGTGATAAATATACAATCATCACTGAAGTATTATATCTGGCAAAGAGAATAATTCTGCTATTTTGATTATACTTCTTAAGAGTCAAGAATGGAAGAGGGAAATATTATCACTTTGGGGAATGCAATTTAATAATATATCAGACAATAAACTATTGGGGACTTAATTACTAATCTTTCTTTTCCTCTTACTATTGAGCCAAATTCTCTTTTAAAGATTTACTTTAAGAAAAGGTATCAAAATTGTGGTTTATATACACAATGGAATACTATGTGGCAATGAGAAAGAATGAAATATGGCCTTTTGTAGCAATGTGGATGGAACTGGAGAGTGTGATGCTAAATGAAGTAAGTCATACAGAGAAAGACAGATACCATATGTTTTCACTCTTATGTGGATCCTGAGAAACTTAACAGAAGACCATGGCGGAGGGGAAGGAAGAAAAAAGGTTAGAGAGGGAGGGAGCCAAACCATAAGACACTCTTAAAAACTGAGAACAAACCGAGGGTTGATGGAGGGTGGGAAGGGAGAGAGGGTGGGTGATGGGTATTGAGGAGGGCACCTGTTGGGATGAGCATTGGGTGTTGTATGGAAACCAATTTGACAATAAATTTCATATTAAAAAAATAAAATAATGAAATAAATAATTAAAAAACACCTTATTCTTAAATTCTGACACTCTAAAAAAAAAGAAAAGATATCAGTTTAACGTTTCCATTATTTCGCCATTTAAAAAACAAAATCACCATCTGAATTTTAAAAATCCAAGGGGGAGGGGCGCCTGGGTGGCTCAGCCGGTTAAGTGGCCAACTTCGGCTCAGGTCATGATCTCTCGGTCCGTGAGTATGAGCCCCGCTTCGGGCTCTGTGCTGACAGCTCAGAGCCTGGAGCCTGTTTCAGATTCTGTGTCTCCCTCTCTCTGACCCTCCCCCGTTCATGCTCTGTCTGTCTCAAAAATAAACGTTAAAAAAAAGTTTAAAAAAAAATCCAAGGGCGAAAAAGAAAAAAAAAGACACCTTTAATAGATTCTCTTTGGCTATAGACAAAGTCCACACATTGGTATTCAAGGCCTTTAGTTATCTGGCTCCAAATTAGGTTTTCCTTCCCATCTCTGTCTACCGCAGGTAACTTTCCCCTCTAAGCAGCTTTTCCCCCCAAAACACCTGTGCTTTCCAGACTCCAACTTGGCTTAGCAAGTGGCCTCTTCAGTTTCACCTCTTTGCCTATTTGAATCATATCCATCATTCCAGATTTGAGCTTTCTCTTTCCCACGCTATATCCTGTTGTCACTCACTTGACATTTGTTTTATTTAACTTTATATTGCTTTTCACTGTCTCACCCACTGACCTTAAATGCACCGTACATGCTGCTGTGTCCTCTGCTTTTTCTTACTCCCAAAGTACCGCACAGAGACTTACAAAGAATATATGTTTAAAAATGTTTTTGACTCCATGTTTCCAGGCAGGCAGAAATATAACAATAACACAAAGATGGAGGGCTCTGTGACAGGACTAGATGTGGCCTTAGAATAATAGGAGTTAATTTATAATTGGAAAATAGAATTCAGAATAGTTATAGAATAATTTAATATTTGTCGCATACTGATTCTGAAAAGCCAGTTGACTGGGGGGAGGAAAACAGTGAAAGAAAAGAAAGTGGATATATCTTCCAAGTTGCTGGGAAATGAGCCAATAAAGAATTAGACGCATATAAAGGACTTACAGGACATCAGAGAGGTGTTAGCACTCCTCAGTGGAAAGATTTTATTAACGCTGTAACCACATTACTGACCTTTGAAAAACTTTCTACTTGATTCTTAAAGTGACCACATTCTAACTTCAATTTATGAAAACAATTTTAAACTTTGATTCTCTTCCCTTGATTCTGGTCACATAAGTATTGTATGTCTCTAACACAGATATTTGAGATCCATGTGCCATAGATTCTGTTCAGTAAGCTGAACCACAATGTTCCACCAATGATTCTGATCCCCAGATGTGACTGAGAGCCACTTGATCTAGGCTTATCCTTTCCACTACATGCATAGTCAAAATTTTTCAGGGATTCAGCATCTTGACCCTAAGGCAACAAACTGAATCTCCACTTAGGGCCAGAGTCATTGGGATTTTCTTTTTTTCTTTTCTTTTCCCTTCCTTTCTTTCATTTTTTTTTTTTTTTTTTAATTGCAGAGGGGAAGATTTGGCTTGAATCTGGCCATCTTACCAGGGAGGAAATGAAGGTCAAAAAAAAAAAAAAAAAGACCATGACTCTTATTGAGAAGCAGGAAGAGTAGATGGGTAAAAGGTTGTATCACCCTGCTCCCCATGGGTCTAAGTTAACTAGGTGGTCTCTTCTATGATTATTTGATATTGGCATTCAAGCTTATCTTTTTTGGCACATATAACAGTACTTTAGTAATAGTTGTATGAGCACAAACCAACCTCCAAGCCTTTTTATATGACCATTTCCAATGGAAAAGAACAACTAAGAAACAAAATGGACTGTGTGCTCACTTAGCATGGATTGCTATTGGCGTCAGGTAAGGCTACATTAAAAAAAAAAGATTCAGTTATTCAGAGAGAGATAAAAATAAATATGAGACTCTCCTCTTTCATTAAACTTTCTCTGACTTTGAAATGTCCAATTATCAATTTTATTGAATCAATTTACCAAATCACTACTGAGACCTGAATCTAACTTACAGCTAATCTGGAAACAGCTTTTATTTTAAGCACCTCCATGGTCACTGAAAACAAAACAAAACAGCTAACATGTACAGGAAAGGGAACATTAACCCAATTCAGAGGTATCATTTGTTGATGAGTTTAGTTAGATAAAAGAACCTATGTTCAAGCTGTAATCTTTTTATTTGTATATAATTTGGCTTTTCCCCTAAAAATATCATAATGCATTTCGTCATATCTAAATCTAGAACAAAGTTAGGAACCTTAACTACAGTGAATATGAAAGTTAGTTATGTTGGGACTATGGCCATTTCTACATCACTTAAAGGGTGTTTCTGAGCTGAAAAATATTTTCAAAAATATTCAAAATAAAGTAATTCTGATTTATATATGTTGTGTTGCTGTATTTTGGAGTACAGGGACAACAGATTAAAAAAACTTGTGATCCATTTTCAATTTAAAACAAAGTTCTAACTTAAAAAAATTTAGAAAAAATTATTCTGTCATTTTAACTATCTAACATTCTAACATTTTAACTATCATCTTTAATTCTGACCCCTGGGAAAGCATGTTATGGTTATCTCTTAAAGGATGTCTCTATTTTTTTTTTTTTTAGAGAGAGAGAGAGAGAGTGCAAGCAGGGAAGAGGGCAGAGGGAGAGAGAGAGAGAGAGATTGAGAGAATCTTAAGCAGTCTCCATGCTCAGTGCTGAGCCTGACACGGGGCTGGATTCCAAGACCCTGGGATCATGACCTGAACAAAAATGAAGAGTCAGACACTCAACTAAGCCACTGAGGTGCTCCTGGATGTCCCTCTTTAAAAGTTTCTAGGTCAATTTGCAGAAGAAATAGGTATATGGGCATAAATATACTGGGGGGGGGGGGGAGAAACAACTTTTGATGTTCTTGATATTGAAAGAAACCTATAATAGTTCTATGTACATGCATAAATGTACAAAGGAACCTCTTCAATTTATCTCAGCTGAAAGCATAACTAAGCAGGTAATTGCCGTTCTTTCACGGAAAAGCGAAAATGATGTTTGGCATTTGAATGAGAGTCTAAGACTTATTAAGATACCAGGAACTAGGAAAGAAAAGCATTGAGGAAAAAAGTTCTTGTGCTGTAATATTTGCAAGAGTATTTATTCTCTTTCTTTATAAATACTTGATTTTGAAAAGTATAAAATATACAGACAAAATACAAGTAATAATAAACATTGATTTATGATTTTTTTCTCCAATGTTTTTAAAAATAAAATATACTATAGAATGTTACCTCATAATACAGTGAAAGTCTGCAGGAGTCCTTAAGGCTAATTTTCTTTTCTGAATGACAAGAATTATCCTTGGTAATTCATAGCTACCTTTCAAAATGTTCAACTGGCTATCCTAATATAATCAGAATTTTTTTCTGAAATTACCTGGCATTGTTTTTGATTTTCATCATAATATATTTCAAATGCATTATAAATTTAATTATAAATATATGCCTTGAGTAAATCAATATCTTGCCTATTAGAGTATTTATAATCAATGGCAGTTAGAAATCACTGCTGGATATCTGGGAATTTTCATAAAATTTCTAGGCAGCATAAAAATTTAAGAGAAAGAAGTATCTTCTGGGACCCTCAAGAACCATTAAGACTGACATATTAATGAGCTGTCAGAGATCAATGAGGTTTCAATGGGAATTCTATTTTAGGTTTGCCTGATAGTGGGAACTAATTTTTTAAGGGGGGGGGGGCTGGTTTTCCTCTTTAAAAATCTAGTACTAACTTTTGTAATATATTTTTTCAGTGTTCAAAAAAATTCCTATAATGTTGCCAATATATTTCTCCTAATATTACATATGGTGAATAGGAAAGATTTCACCTTCCACCATAGAATAAACACAGATTATTCTCTAAATCACTTTAGTTTATCTTACTTCCCTTTGTGCTTTTTATTAAGGTGCATTGCTGGTTTGAATTTATAAAGATTTTCTCAATCATCCAAAAAATAAAAGGCTAAGTTAATAACTTGGAGTAGAAATCAGAATCATTTCTTACTTTAACTATCTTTCTCAATTTATTTGAAAACCAAAAGATAAATTATACTCACTTTGGTACTGGAGGCCAAACCACTCTATTTGTGTCGATCTAAACAACTTTTTAATTCCTAGTTTAATGTTTTATGATTATGTGGGTTTTTAATTGTTTATGTGAATCTTGTTCCTCACGATCATGGAAAACCACAAGTTGGCTGACCTTGAGATGCTCTTAACCTTTCTCTGATTCTGTAATGTAACCAGTTCAGGACTCCTAGAGAAGTTTTCAAACTGTTTCTAGAGATCCCTTATTCCCTATTATCCTTGAAAACAGAAAGAAAACAGGAATTTCTCCTGCTTACTTATTAGTTTAAAAAAGTACATCTCAACAGGATAACATGAAGGCAGGGTTTTACTTACCACATTTTCCTTATCGCAGTATGAACTGAAATCACTTGATACAATCGCAGCATACTGAAGCAGTACTTTATTGATAGTCTGGGGAAAAAATTGTAAAATGTATCCAGTTATGCACACACTACCCAGTTTACTGCTAATCAGGCCAACTTTTCTTTTTCAGCTACAAGGGGGCCATAAGCAGTGATTAAATCTATGCCCTTGCCAAAAGAAGCATCTCAAACTTTTACGTTTAGATGAGAATTTGTGGTATTTCTGAGTACCTGTGAAAGATAATCCACATGAATTAATTCAATTGTAATATAATCTCTCTAGCATAAAATTCTTTTTTCTTAAAGATTTTATTTTTAAGTAATCTCTCTATACCCATTGTGGGGCTCAAACTCATGACCCGAGACCAAGAGTCACATGCTCCACTGACTGAGCCAGCCAGGTGCCCCATAAAATTCTTTATTTGTAACTTAACTAAATACTCCAAAGATATACGATTTTGTGACAACCTCCTCTATGATTGGATGCTTATTACTTAATGACAATAACACTCCTCCCCTTAGGCCCCAAACAACCTGCCTTATGCTTTGACTCCTTCCTCATGGTTTCTAGTTCCTGCACCCCTCTCACTCTTATCACACATACATATACCATGCCCAAAGTCTCTGTGCTGGTCATTTTCTCAACTTTCTACCATGTTCCTAAATACCTTCTACAATTATAAGTGGGATCAGAGCATTCCTGTGCAAGTCACTTAGCAATGGATATTTTCAGTAATTTTCTATAAGGAGCCTTACTAATATCAAAGACCACCTATGGAAACCTAAAACTTCAGCTTTTGTTGTATCACACTATTTCAATACATTTAACTTAATTTACTAAATTATTTATTGACAAATTATTTTCTAAAAAATGTCCCATTTTTGCCTTCTTTCTGTCCTCTTCATCCTAATTCCACATTTTCCTTCTCCATTTAATAAATGTTTCTCAGCTTAAGGATGCCCTCTGCTTCCACTAATTATGCAAAAATAAGGAAAAACAAACACATTTTGTTAAATTTTATTTCAGTTACTCAAAGATATATTGATGCATTTGTATCCTACTTTTACTCACATAGCTTGAATTATCCTAAGCCAAATGTGGACATGATTTTCTTAGGAGAGAATGCAATAATAATTATAGATATATACTATCTCTTCTTATAGAAAAGGACAGCTTTTCTTTTTTGTGCAATATATTAATCTGAATTTTCTTTGCATGGCTCAAAATAACTCAGGAAACACCCTAAACATCTCTCCTTCAACTCAACTCCTTAATCTATAAACCTGAATTCAAATGGAACTATGAACTTGTTTTACAGACGTCTAAGACCATAGTGAAAACCTGAAATTAGGGGAAACATGCAGAAATAAAACTGATATTTTGTGGAAGTACAAAGCATGTTGATAATAAGTGTCAATTTAAATAGACAGTTGGTCTTGGAAAATATAAAATCTTACGAAGTGGGAGACCAATAGATCTAGGAAAACAGATGGCTGATCAGACTGAGGCATCTTCCAAATGCAGCTGTTCAAATTTTACTCTATATATAATGCTGAAAATGACTTTGGGACTTACCTAAAAAGTACTAATTCTCTTGTACATACGAACACTGTTTTCAATTTGCAGGTTCTAATGATTGTACAAGCACTAAGAATCATTTCACTGCGATATAAAAACAAAGCAAAGTCTGAATTGAGGATCTTGTTGCAACTCAGAGACTATAACTTGCTCCAGATAAAGTTTGGAGAGGGGAATCCAGATATTCAATTCAGATTATTCTCAAGGTATCCCCCATGGTCTGACATTTGACTCTTCTTTACAGGAAAGCCCTAGTCTGTTGAATTCCCACTTGGGGACAACTGATCCTAGGATCTTGTATCTACTAACCTACAGACACCAGTGGTTAGCAAATGAGAAGGAGCTGTGGGCCTTGTAGCTCACTTGTAGCCAAGAGCTCAGCCATGTAGTATATGGTGTAGGGCCTTGTGCCCATAGGAGTTGTAGATACACTGGCTCTAACAATATCTACTTCTTTACTAATGTACAAAGTATACCTGAAGGACAGGCTTCATGTACATTTTAGAGGCAACTTAAATTTCATTCTAATTTATTCAACAAAATAAAACCTTATCAGGTATTAATTGTTTAATACTAGTAAGCAGTTGCATGAGACATACCTTCCTAAGACACATCTCCAGCTGTATCACAAGCTTTGCCTAGGAGCTTGCTAGAAGTGCCAGTTCTCTGGTACTACTCCAGGTCTACTGAATCAGCAATTCCGGTGTTTGTTAATAAGCCTCCAAGGTGATTCTGCTGCAGGCTAAAGTTTGAAAACCACAGTCCTAACTAACGTAGAGTAGGGTGTAGGTGAACTCTTCAGAGAGAACCTGTTGATGGAAGGTGTACCTAGCAAAGCCTGGAAGACAGAACTTCCTTCTGACTGTGTGAATTTAGTTCAGGATTTTATCTTTATGGGACTCTTGCGGCCTCAGAAATGGGGACAGCAGAGAGAGAGAGAGAGGCAAGAGTCTAACAGAAGCTGTTTCCATTCTGTTCTATAATAAAATACAGTTTATATGAAGACAGAGTCACGAGGTGTAGATGATTCTCTTATGGATGCAGTAAAGGAATTGCCATTCAAAGAGCTCCAGATGAAATAAAATGAAATTCTAATAGGATTGTGGCAATGAAGCTAGGGATTCTCTACATTTAAAGGATCAGACAGGATTATCCAAATATCTCCCATCTGCAATCTGCTCTCATTTGACATGCAGCTACTGGTATTCCTAAGTGAGATAGTGATCAATTACCCAAAGTCATTATGATCTCCTGAGCTAATGGCATGCTCTTGAAATGGGCTAAATATCCTGTCAACACCACCAGTAGGTCCATCTAGGGTATTACTCTTGCAATCAGTAAGATAAGAGCCCTGGTTCAAAATCCATCTTTTCAGCCCCACTTTAGTTATGGAACATTCAGGATTAGAACAATGCATTGAGGATAAGAAGTATGCTATCTAGTAAGTGACATCAGAAATGTCACTTCAGTGATTTACAGCACTGTATTTTAATGCATGCAGTGTAAGATAGAATCCAGAGAGTTGCCTAGGTTTGGCTCAAAGGTTGAAAATAAATGGTAAGTTGCTGCTTTCTGACTTATCGATTGATTTGTGATGATACCAGATTGTGGAGGTAGTAATGCTCAGTGGTTACAAGCACTTTATCCATACCATTTCTAGGTGGGTGCCTTGTTTGAGTTACTGAAACTTTCTAAGCTTGTTTCATCACTGGAATTATTAGGAAAACTAAGAGTATCTGTGTCATGGGGTTGTAGTGAAGAATAAGCAAGACAAAATATGTAAAGTGATAAGTACATAGTGATGGTCAATTAATTATTATCAGTAAGTTTGAAAATTAGGATTACATTCCCCAAGAACAAGGAATACGTGTGTCTCATTCACCATAGTGTCCCTAGTCCCTGGAAACTCAATAAAAACAAAAAGAAAAACAAAAACCAGCCAGAATCATAGCCAAAAGTCAACATTCGTTGGTTTGTTTTTAGTAATGAAGATATCATTGCTTCATATCTCTTGTTTTAATTAAACTGCTCATATTTACCAAGAGCAGCAATATAGCCATAGAAATGTTCACTGCCCACATGCACTCTTTGCCTGTCATCAGAGCTATGAAATGTGAAGCATCTCTTTGGTATATTCAGTTTTACATATGCTTTCATAAGAACAAATAATTCCTTTAAATCCCATTTTAGAATGCTCAGTCTTCCCAAACGTTTGCTGTTATCATTTTTGATGTCTTTTCTCTGGGAGGTTTAAATCAATGTAAGTTTCAGGAAAAGAATATGATTTCAATATTCTGACACAAGGATCCTAATTCTAAGAAGCATAGGGTTTTTAAGACCACTGGTCACATGTAATGAAAGAACACCAATTCTAATAGTCTGACATGGCTGTGAAATACCTAATTATATTAACCATAAAGTCCCAGTTTTCAATTTTATGATTTTTAAAAATCATTCCAACAAAATAGAATTTATTTTTCAATGAAATTACCCATTTCTACTTTCCCAGAAAAGGTTTATTTTCTCACATTATTTCCTCATGATAATAATTGGGTAGTATTGAATTTACATGGATTGAGCAAATTTTAGTTATGTAAATTTTTTTTTTATTGTGCCAAAAAAACCCTCACATTTCCTCAGTGACACATGGAGCCTAATTCTTTTCTCCTCACTTCAGAGAATGTGTTTTCCTGTGTGTGATTCTAACATAACTCTCTTTGTAATCTCCCACTTCTTTATACTTTCCTCCAGCCCACTTGCTTATACGTTGGGCAGTCTAAACACGGCTGGGTGCAGCTTCACAGCTGCAGAAAGGTCAAAACTACCAAGGAGCAGAGGGTGGTCTGAGGCCCAAGGCCTTGACCCCTAGTGGAGCTTTCATTCTGCTCTCGATACTTACATGCTTCCGGCTTACATAACCTGCTACATGACCACTCTGAGGGTGAATCCTAGTTACCTTTCTCATAGAGTGCACAATTACAATAGCATGTTACTAAACATATTAGCTCTGAGATTATTAAACTCTCAAATGACCCTTCTTCCACAAGTCCCACAGAGTTCCAAGAATAGCATGTGACACACTTTTTTCTACAGTATCCCTAATGACCCCCTTTCATTCTTCTCTTGGCAGGCACCCAAAATGCAGCTGTTCATCGAGAAAGGACTTTCTTAGAGAATTTTTTTAGAGTAATTCTCCCGCAGAGTTTACTGCAGATTTTACCACGCTGGGAGGTTGAAATCAGCTGCTACCAACAGTTTCCTCTAGAGATGATCAAGAGAAATGATTTTTAGCTATTATCGTTAAAAGCAGGAGATTACTTTAGCCTACCTAATTAACAGATGAAGACTAGAGTTCAAAATACTTGATGGGACACAAATAATGTAATACAGTTTAGGCTGACAGTTTATCTACCTAAAAGTCTTCACTGGCATCTCATTTTCTTTCCTTCCTTCCTTCCATCCTTTCTTCTTCTCTTTCTCGTTCCTTCCTTCCTTTCTTTCTTGCATCTATCTATCTACCTACCTACCTACCTACCTACCTATATATCTCACAGTTCCTACTTTCTACTAAAAGAAGTTTGGCCACTTTGCCTATTCTTCAAGACTTCTTACAATGAGGATCTAAGCTTCTAATTCTAGTTCCATCAGCTCTCTATGAGTCCTATGTTCTCTCTTCTTTGGGATCTCTCAGGCTAGAATCCCAATCACAGAATGACAGAGGTGACAAAGACTCTTTCCTTGACCAAACTCCAGCCAGCCTCCTCTGAGCCCTCTTCTCAACCAGCCCTCAACCTTGGCATCAAGACTTGAACAGAACAGTAACTGTTTCTAGCAGTTCAAAGGCACCTCTCTGGGATGATCCGAGGGCCCCTTGAAGTGCCTACCTGAGAAAACTAGCTAGTGTCTTTATAAGAAAAGCAAATTTGGGTACACAAATAAACACCAGGGGTGCATGTGCACAGAAGAAGGATCACATGAGGACCCATTAAGAAGGCTGACATCCCTGAGCCAAGGAGAGAAGCTTCAGAAGAAACTAAATCTGCTGATACCTTGATCTCAGTCAGACCTCTAGCCTCCAGAACTGTAAAAAAATAATGTTTCTCTTCTTAAGCCATGATTCTGTGGTATTTAATTATGGCAGCCCTTACAAATTAATACATCTTAAATATTATATAATTTAACTGAGTTTTGGCCTTCCTTTATTTTTTAACATGTCAAAGCTGTATATTTGTTTTTATATATATGAGGAGAAAGAAATGTTAAGAGTATGTAATCTGATCAAAATCAATCTGTCAACTAAGAAAACTACATTTCATAAAAATGGAATGAATGGCTCAGACTCATACCACAGTTATTGGTTGATTTGAAATGAGAACTCTGTTTTCATGACTCCAAGTCTTATGGACTTTTCATTGTAGTATAGGGTCCGTTAAAAATACTTGCAATTTAAATATGAAATGCCAAGGCTTATTTTCAGCTAAGAAGCACCATATCTGGAATAATTTTGCCATCCATAGTAGTTCCCTCAATGGTACGAACAACTGAATCACTAATGTGAATAACAGATTTTTAAAGATGATAAATTTATATTTAATAAACAAAAAGGGCAGAAAGAAAGTCAGATGACAAGCCTGGAAACAGAACCTATTGGTACTAGAATTAGAAATTCAATTGGGGTAGTGGTGTCAAGGAAGAGTAATACTACAAACAACAATAGCATTTGTCAAATTCTAGGTGAGAAAATAATAAATGCCACCATCTCAGAAAAGAAAGGATGCACTCCATTTAACCCACCTTTGCAAATCTTCTCATTAAGTGAGATAATGCTTCAGGATTAGGGCACTCCAGTTTCTTAATAATCTCAAAGCTCTGGTTAAGCTGAGCAAAGACATCAACCACAGAACAAGAGAAGAGGGCATGATCAGACGTCTGCTGGAACTGAAGGGAGAGAAGGCGATACCATTCCAATAAGCACATTAGAGGGACTGTGGAAAGAGTCAAATCACGTAAATAAGTGAATCTCCTATACCATGTACCTTCATCTCATATGCCTTCATTTCCCATTTAATAAAATGCTTACCCATTTCAAAATCATTCATCTCCTTTCCTGGAAAAGTATTAGAACTAATATTAGAGACAGGCTCCTATTAATTGGTTTTTCCATTTCTACATTGAGGGACTAGTTCTCTCATTCCCCATAGATACAAAGATGGGTTAGCAAGCCTATTGTGGCTCAAGACTTTTAAGTTGTTCCGGAGGGATTTGGAGGGTGTCTCCTCCTAATCTTGAAATCCTGGAAAGCTTTCAGGACCAGGAAGTTTTGTTTAAGCTTGGTGAACTTGTAGACCCAGATCAATTCAAGAGGTAAAGGAATCCTGGAAGCAAAAGGGTAATTTTTTTTTTTAATTTAAACAATTCCCTAGAGTTTCTAGCAGCCCTTAAAAGTTGTGTTTTACATTTAGTTTGGTCATTAGAGGATTAAAATAAAATTAATTAATAACAATGAGCCTAACAATCCCCGTTATGTTAAAAGTGAATAGTGTGAAAGAGTATTGACAAAAAGTAATCTTAAACTAATTTAAACTTACTCCATCTTTTTTGTCTCTTCCTAGTGCTCCATGAAGAAACTCCATTGATACATCTTCATTTTCATCTAGCCACTGCATGACAAAAGGCTCAAACCACCTAAAAAAAAAAATAATAATGTTACATACCATAAAAGATGTCATTTGCACATAATTAATAGTGAATACTGCTCTTTCCTTACATGAGAGTAATTCAGGACCTAAAATCTCTTTTCATTCCCTTTTTTGTAGTTCTGTTTCCTAGAGACCTTTAGCTTTATGTCACCAAACACATACATCCCTGTTTATCTACTTTCATTGTCTATCTCTTTCTTAGCTCTTCCCATGGTTTTTAAAATAAGCTTAGTTCCCACTCCCCACCCTACAATTCCCTTTATAATTCAAAATTTTATAAAATGTCAATCATGTGTGCTGTGTCCCCTATTATGCCATTCTCTCCCTTTTTAGTACTTTAGTGTTGGGCTTCCGCCCATACTGATTATTTATTTTCCTGTAACTTATCCTAGGTGCTCACCTCTGACTTGTGATCTGTAATCCATCCGAAGTTGGGTTTTGTGAATGGTCAAAGTTTCAAAGTTCGTTTTTCCATGTGGAGGTGCAAGTACAAAGCATCTTTTATTTTAGAAGATAATCCTTCTCCCTGCTGCCTTTAATTGGCATCATTGGTGCATATCAGGTAATGGCATATGTGGGTTTGTCTCTAGACTACTTTGTCCTATTGGTCTATTTTGTCATACACTAACACCACTTCATTTAATAGCTGTATCTTTTGATTAAGTCTTCATAACTAATAGTGCAGCTCTCAAGGTTTTTTTTTTTTTTCTTCCTTCGTCTTCAAGATTATCTTGGCTATTCCTAATCCTTTGTATTTCTGTACTCATTTTTTGATTGAATTTGTCAATTTGCACAAAAATATCTGCTGAATTTTTTTTTTATTTTTTTTTAACGTTTATTTATTTTGGAGACAGAGAGAGAGACAGAGTATGAACGGGGGAGGTGCAGAGAGAGAGGGAGACACAGAATCGGAAGTAGGCTCCAGGCTCTGGGCCATCAGCCCAGAGCCCGACGCGGGGCTTGAACTCACGGACCGCGAGATCGTGACCTGAGCTGAAGTCGGACGCTTAACCGACTGAGCCACCCAGGCGCCCCTCTGCTGAAAGTTTTAATGGGATTGCATTAAGTCAATAAGTCTATAAGTCAATGGGGGGAGAATTACTATCTGTACAGTAATACACCTTTTAGGAACATTGTGTATATTATTAAGTTCATCTTAAATGTCTCTTAGTAACATGTCTCTAAGTAACACCTTCTAGAAGTAGAAGGCTTGCACATCTTTCATCACCATTTGTTTCTCATGATTTTAATGATATTTAAATGGTAAGGTTTATATGTAATTTTTTAATTGCCTGTGGGTATTATATAGAAACTTAATTAACTTTTACATAGACTTATTCTCTTTTTAATTCTATTAGTTACCCTGTAGTTTCTTTTGGGTTTTCTAGATGCACAATTATGTCATACACAGATATTGACAGCATTAATATATGCTTTTGGAATCATTCTATTTTTTCTATTTCTTTCTTGTCTTATTGTATTATATAGCACTTTTAGTACAATGTTAAATAAAGGTGATGTTATCAGCTCTCAGTGTCATTTTTTTTATCTCAGGGGGAAACTTGCAAAATATTGTCAATAAGCATAATGTTTGGAGAGGAAGGGGATCAAGATGACAGAGTAGGAAGATCCTGAGCTTTTGTCCTCTCACAGGCACACCAAAATCTATAATTATGTATACAACTATCTCAGAGAATGAAGTGAGGAATAACAGAACAGATATTATCTGTTAGCCACAAGGAGACAGCTAAGACAGGTGGAGAGGTGGTCTAGTCAGGACTGATGCCTGTCAGTGTAATGACCCACAAGAGGAAGGGATACTGTAACTGTCCCTCCCTGAGGAATAAGGGGTCTGAGACCCACATTAGGCTCCATAGCCCAGACAACCTCACCAGGAAAAGGAGCACCCATAATATGTCTTTGGAAACCAGCAGGGCTTATATCCAGAAAAGCCAGAGAGCAACAGAAAATGGAAACTCTACTCTTAAAGGACATGCACTCAATCTCACTTACTTTGAGTCCCAGCACAGAGGCAGCACTTTGAAAAGCACCTGGGCTACCTGTGAAGGAGTTTCATTGACTAATTTTACAGCATGTGACAGAAGAGTGAGGATCTGTTGGAATATTCTCTGGGAAGAGAAGCCTGGCGGACACCATTTCCTTTTCACTTCTCTTCTATTTAGTTGACCTAGCCCTGGTGGGCACCTTTTCTGACACTCTCTATCTACTGCACCCAGTGCCCCACCCTGCAGAATCCCCGCCTAATCCCCTGCCCTGGCCTGGCTCTCCTCCCAAGTGGTTTCCTACACTGCCACATATGGCAGGAGACTTCAACCAGTTGTGGGGCCCCTTCCAAGCAACCTCCTGCCCTACCACACATGGTGGCCAGCACTGGGGTTCCCTCAAGCAATGCTGCCTCGGTTTGGGCGCATGCCAATGCAATAGAGCACCTGTGACAGTAGTAGCCAGACCTCATAGCCAGTCAGACCTCACAGTCAGCCACACCACAGGAGACCAGATATGGAAGCAACCTAAGTGTCCATGGATAAATGAACAGATAAAGATATGGTACAGATATATAATGGAATATTATCAGCCATAATAAAAAAATGAAATCTTGCCACTTGTAACAACACCCCCAGAGGGTGTAATACCAAGTGAAATAAGTTAGATGAAAAAACACAGACGCCATATGATTTCACTTATGTGTGAAATATAAAAACACCAAACCAACATGCAAAAGAGAAATCAATTCACTGATACAGAGAACAATCTTGCAGTTGCCAGAAGTGAGGAAAGGGGAAGGATGTGTGAAATAGAGGAAGGGGATTGAGAGGTACAAACTTTCAGTTATAAACTAAGTAACACATGGAAATACAATATACTGTATAGGAAACATAATAATATTGTAACAATTTTGCATGGTGACAGATAGCAGCTAGATATATGGTGATCAATTTGTAATGTATATAATGTTGAACAAGTACGTTGTACTCCTGTTTGTCGACTACATTTCAATTGAAAAACAGGCACAATGTTTGTATAGTCGTTTCTCTTTTGAAAGAGTGTGTCTTTATTATATTAAGATAGTTCCCTTCTATTTTTAACTTCTAGGAGAATTTTATAATAAACCGGTCTTGTATTTTATTAAATTATTATTTTGTATCCAGTGTAAGGACTGTAGGGATTTTCTCTTTCATTCCTTAAATGTGGTGAATTGCATTCATTACTTTTAAAATGTGAAACTGATCTTGTATTTCAGGAATAAATACTTCTTGGTCATGCTATATTAGTCTTTTTATAAACTACTGCATTCTATTGGCTATGCTATTTATTTATTTTTTAAATGTATGCTCAGAGAGAAATTGTTCTTTAATTATATGTCGTATTTTCAATAAGTTTTAGTAGGTGAAAATATGCTGAACTCAACAAATTATTTGAGAAGTTTTCCTGCCTTTTCTGGAAGAGTTTGTGTAAGAGTGGTGACATTCTTCTTTAAATAGTTGGAAGAATTCCATTTGGAGCCTCCTGCACCTGGAGTTTTTGTTGTGTGATTTTAAACTATGGATTCAAATTTTAAAACTTATGGGCCTATTTAATTTTTTTTACATTAGCCTAGTAAGTTATATAAAGGAATTGGAGATTTTGTCTAACTTCTAAATGTGCTGGCATAAATAATGTCTTTTTATGTTTTACATTACCTTTAGTAATGTCCTTTTCAGATAACAATTTGCGACATCGGTTTTTCCTTTTCATTTCCCATTGGTCTTGCTAAGTCTTCTTTTATCTTTATCATATTTTTAAAACATCAAATTTGGCTTTGCAATTTCTTCCATTTTAAAATTTATTTTTGTTTCAGGTCACGTTGATCATTTTCTTCCTTCTACTTTCTTTTGACATAATTTGGTTTTTAAACTATTCTTCTGACAGGTACACTATTGATTTTATACCTTTCCTCCCTCTCACTACAGAATCATAGAATTCTATAGAATTTCTGTCTATGGAATTATAGAATATCATTCTATTTCCTGTTTTAGCTGCAATCCACAAGTTTCAATATGTCATATTTTATTATCACAGTTCAAAATATTTTGTAATTCATTCACACTGTGATTTCTTTTTTAACTCATGAATTAGAGTTTTCTGCTTAATTTCCCTATCTGGTCATTTTCTAGTTATCTTCTTAGATTGATTTCTGGCTTAATTCCACAGTGGTACTAGAATATACAGTATATATTTCAATCTTTGAAAATCCATTAGACTTCCTTTATGGTCGAACAAATAGTCTATTTTGGTAAATGCACTAAGTGCATATGATAACAATGTGTGTTTTGTCATTTGTTATAAATTGTAGATAGGTGTGTGTGTGTGTGTGTGTGTGTGTGTGTGTGTGTTTATAAACAATTCCCACAAAAAATTATGGAACCCCTAGGTGACCAGATACAGATATAGATACAGAAGAATAAATATATTTAAGTATGTTATTTGTGTTGTTGGAACTTCTGTATTTTTACTGACTTTTTTGTCCGAATGTTTAGTCAGTTGCTGAAAAATGTAATCTCCAAGTAGCATTGTAGATTCATTTTTTCCTTTTATTTCTGACAATTTTTGCTTTATATATTTTGTTAACATGTTATGAGATACATTTACATTTCTAACTGATATATCTTTTGTTAAATTGCTTCTTCAATCATCACAAAATATTTCTATTTCTCAAAATTATCTTATTATTATATTTCTTACCTTGAAGTCTCTTTTAATATTAGTATCTTGTGAAAATTTTATCTCAATTATTATTTTCATCCTTTTATTTAACCTTTCTAGATGCATAAATTATGAGCCAGACAGTTTGGTCTTACTATTTTATCTGGTAGGCCAGTATTAATCCATTAATATTTAATGATTACATTCAATTTTCTGATATATTTAGTCTTAAAAATATCATCTTGCCCCCCCACCCCCCGACCACACACACACCCAAATTTCCTGCCTGCTCTTTATTCTTTGCATTTTCCTTTCTTACCTTTAGGTATGTTTTATTACCCTCCACCCTACTGTGTTATGAATACACAATGTTGTACCTTATGGGGTTACCCTATAAATTATAACATATATCCATGACATATCCATGACATATTAGAGGATTTTTAAATTTTTTTAATGTTTATTTATTTTTGAGAGAGACAGAGACAGAATGAGAGTGGGTTAGGGGCAGAGAGAGAGGAAGACAGAATCTGAAGCAGGCTCCAGGCTCCGAGCTGTCAGCACAGAGGCCGATGCAAGGCTTGAACCCATGAGCTGTGAGATCATGACCTGAGCCAAAGTCGAACTTCAACTGATTGAGCCACCCAGACGCCCCTAGAGGATTTTTAAATTGGAGTATTTTACTCTTTGTGAACAATTCAAGGATCTTACAACATATTAACTGCATGTGTTTATCCAATTGTCTTGTACTTTACTTCTATGTATATTTTCTTCTACAGATTTTTAGTTTTTAAACAGTTAACATATTTTAAATTTTATTCTTTGCATACATTTTGTAGTGCATTATTTGCTACATTACTATATTTTTATCTTTAGTCATTTTCATTCTATCTGAAGTATGGCTTATATATTTTTGGTGAAGGTCTGCTGGAAATGGATTCTTTCAGCTTCTCAGTTATATAAATATACTTATGTCACTTTGTTTTGAAAGGATATATATTATTTTTGGAAGGATATTTTTGATGCTTATAGAACTCTAAGCTTGTTAGTTGTTTTCTTTCAGCACTTAAAAGGTATCATTGCAGTATATTCTGGTTTCAGTCACTTCTACTGAACAATCATCCACGAGTATTACTGTAGCTCCTTTGAAGGTAAAGTGTCTTCCCTTCCTTGACTTCAATAAATGGAAAGTTTTTTTTAAATTCTTTTTTGGTTTTAAGCAATTTTCTATGATGCAATGACAGGTAGTTTTTCTTGCATTTAAATATTCTGCTTAGGACTGATAGAAATTCTTGAGCTGTGGTTTCATGTTTTTTTTCATCCATCTTACAAAATCCATACACTGTGCCTTCTCTCTTCTCCTTTTCTGGGACTCATTTCTTTGTACATTAGACCTTTGCAATTTGTCCCATGTACTCTTTGTTCTCTTCTTTCTTCTATATTGTGTATTTTTTGTCTCTCCCTCTATTATATATGGAAAATTTCTCCAAATTTATTTTCCATTTTTAATCCCCTCTTCTGCTATATATAATCTGCCTTTAAACCCATTTATTACATTCCTAATTTCATCTTTTTTCAGTTCTGCAATTTTCATTGTATTTTTCTTATACAAATTTATTTTCCATTTTCAATTCCCTCTTCTGCTATATATAATCTGCCTTTAAACCCATTTGTTACATTCCTAATTTCATCCTTTTTCAGTTCTGCAATTTTCATTGTATTCTTATTATAGAATGTTGAAATTCTCTCACATTTTGAAGATACATCAAAGCCTATGTCTGGTAAGTATAATGTCTGCTTTTTCTTGGAGTCTAGTCACTTGGTGCTGTTGCCTGGCTGTCTAATTTTTTTGTTGAATATTACATATTATCTATGAAAAATTATGGAACCTTTGATTGGTCATTTTCTCCTGAGAAAAATCTAAATTTGTCCTTGTATTTACAGGATCATAATGGAGACAGGGCTGAATTTTAGGCTGGGCCATTTCTAGTTCTTCAGAGCCCTGAAGGATCTCACCTGAAAGTCTGGGAAGTCTTATTTCTTAGGAAGTCTTGACCCCTCATTTTTGTCTCCCTAGTATTATGAGGCTGCTGACATATCTACTCAATTTTTAACCTCTCAGTCCCTGCTTTCTACTTGCTTATTTCTGCCTCAGTCTCCATACAAGGGCAGATTAAAAATCAGAAAATACCTCAGGGAGAAACTGTATGCAGGATGTTATGTTTACTTTTCTGGGGTTCCCATCTTTCTAGGAATTGACCCTGCAAGTCCAAGCAGCCTTCATAGTACTGAACACCAATTTTTATTTCTCCAGCCTAGGGAGATTGCTATAAACTAGGCTGCTATTCTCTGTTTGGCCACCAAGACCTGCACTGCTAATTGTCAAATGCATGGGAGCAGGGAGGATGGAGAGAAAAAACCAAACAAACACACAAACAAAAACAAAAAACAAAAAACCTTGTAGCAAATACAGGAATCACCTCAATGCATTTCTCTTTTCTCAGGACCATAACTTCTTAAATCCTGGTTGCCTTGATTTTTCTCTGATACTATTTAATTTTATTCAGCTTTTATAATGGTCTTCAGTATGCATGCCAGTCTGATTTTAGTTAGTGTAGTTTCGTCGAGACAGAGCCAAACAAAAGTGTCCAGCTAATAGCATCTCTTTTTTACAAGCCAATGATACTATCAGCTGCTTAGGCACATATATTTCATGTTTAACTCTTTCCTATTTCTTTTTTTTTTAATTTTTTTTAATGTTTATTTATTTTTGAGACAGAGAGAGACAGAGCAGAACGGGGGAGGGTCAGAGAGAGGGGGAGACACAGAATCCGAAGCAGGCTCCAGGCTCTGAGCTGTCAGCACAGAGCCTGATGTGGGGCTCGAACCCACGGACTGTGAGATCATGACCTGAGCCGAAGTCGGACGCTCAACCGACTGAGCCACCCAGGCGCCCCTCTTCCCTATTTCTTTTATCCTCATTTGTATTTAGTTGACAAATTATGTAAATTCTATCTTTGAAATCTCTCTCCCACACATACTCATCTTTGACATCCTTGCTACAATCATTTTCTAATGTGTATAGAGTTTTAACTTATCCCAGTATCTCACTGTACCCTATAAACTTCTATGAGAAAAGTCATACTAAATGGAAATTCATTACATTACTCCCTACCTTCTAAATCTCTTCCTTGTCCCCCATTCTCTGTCTCTTCCAATGCCCACAATGCCTAAGAATGTGGGGCAAGCTTCACAGCTTTTATTTATAATAATCTAGTTCAAAACTACATTTCCTATCTACTCATTTTGTAAACATATCCTATACCCCACTAGAATGGCATTATTTCCTGTGGACCCTAGCCCATATATTCCTAATTCCATAATAATGCTCATAACTTACCTTTTAATCTAAATGCTTTTCTTGCCATAAACTGACCAAATTTTCAAAGTCTATATCAAATGCTACTCCATACATAAAGATTATGTAGAGTCCTCCATAGGGTAATGTCTCTCTTCTGTGAGAACCCACTGCACTTTGCTTGTGCTTCTTGAATTAGTGCTTATTAAATTTTGCCTTGCTTTATCATGAATTTTATACTTATTAGTATCTCATCAAGCACAAGCTTCTTCCAGGTTGCAGTCTTTATCCTATTCACTATTGTCCTATAGCACTTGACATGGTGCCTGGCATATGGAAGACCCTCGTCAATAGAATTAAATAGAATTCTGATAAATGTCAGATGCAGAGTATTATAGGTCTGTGTGCTTAGAAATGTATTTGATACAGGCATATTTATGAAAATATTACCTGTCTAATTATAACTTCTATTTTAGAAATATGCATTTCTAAGACATTTTTCAGTTTAAATTAAAGGGAAAAATCTGAATATAATGCTCAGTATACAAATAGCTTCATTTTCCCAATAAAAATCTGAGTTTGAGCACTTTCACAGAAAATAACCTCATTATGTAAGCCATATTTGTTTTGTATTTCTTTTCCTTTGAGTTGAATATCCAAGTGAATGCAACACAATTCAATTAAATATGTAGCTGAAAAATGCAACACAATTCAATTAAATATGGTCTGAAAGAAATGCAAGTCATTTAATGTTAATTTTATAATAGAAATGTCTGCATCCACGCAGAGACTATGAGAAGAGATTTTAGGGCTTCATAATTCAGGTATAATTTTTACAAGACTATGAATTGAAGACTTGGGGGTGAAAATCACTACTTACAAGGAATATTCAGGGACAGCATCCTTGAAGGCAGGAAGCTCTCGCACGTATTCATTATAAAACCATTTCACTTTGAAATGCAAATTCATATAATCGGTGCTCTTGCATAACCGCTGCTTCTCATGTTCTATAACAGATAAAATCAAACATTTAATAAAGTTTGGTTTGCCAACAATGCTGCTGTATTCTAATCTACTTTTATTAGTGGTAATTTAAAAAGGAAGAGAATAGCATATTTGAGGTAAAATCTAAGTGAATTGTTAAAGACAGACCTGAAATTTCACAAAATGCACAAAAGCATCCTAGGTCCTCTGTAGAATAGGGGAAGTAATAATGAAAAGTAACTTGAATGTTCTAATGTGCTTACCCAAAAAAGGTGAGAATTCTGATGTAAAGTGTTAGAACCTACCAAACCTTTTCTATTTATTTGCATGCTTTCATATTTTGACACTTTTAGCCTGATGCAAAGTTCTAGGGAGAATTAAACTCTAAGCATGGATAAAACATGAATCAAACTAGGAGACATAATCCTTGATAAATACTGGCAATGTGAATGAGTAGATCACATTTCTGGCCTGGATATTTAACATTGAAAGAATTAAGAGTTGAAAAGGAGAGGAAATATATCAAACTTCTAAGCCAGATGATTTCTTCTTCCCCTTTTAAGCTCAGCTAAAATTATTTTGTACCCTGTGGCTCTTTTGACATTTCTTTAGCAGGATTTCCGAATATGTGACTTTTTTTTCCTTTTCTTTTCTTTCTTTTTTTTTTTTTTTTCTAGCTTAGGAAGTATAGCTTAAGACTGTTTCTTTCTTTTTCTTCTTTTAAAATCTGGATATATAGTACTGGGGAACAGTGACAAGTAATAGTATTACTGAACATGTTTATCGCTGCTTCTCCCCTCCCTCCAATATTAACATCTCTGCCAATTCTGGCTACAAATATAGATATAACCAAACCCCAAATATTCCAGGCTATAAGTTGAAGTGTCCTCTTACAAGTTCTGCATGAGGTCTGTGAATGTTTCTTAAGCAAAGTTCTTTGATTCATATTGGAGACATCCCATACTATACATTTCAGACTGAAAATACTAACTGAAGCAATTAAATTGTTATACACAAATTGAGGGCATCTTTGTTTTCCAAAATGTGACTATAGAGGGATTTAAATACCAATGATAAACACAGGAGGGAACACAACCCCCAATCAAACATTTTCAAATTATCTAAACAACTATTCAAGACAATTTGTAGAGATTATAATTGTAATCTAATGTTATACATAGACACAAGAATAAACTAGTACTTATAGACTAAACTCCCAAACAAAATTATGAACTAGGTAACATTTTGCTTCAACTCCCTCCAAATTTATTTCATTCTTTCTTTCTTTTAATGTTAATTCTCCCCAACCCTTCTCCTCAGATGTCTAGTATCCCTCCACACCGTAAGAGGAGACATTTATTTGATAAACTCATAGTTAGGAATTTAATGCAACACTACCCTCAAACCCAGATAAAATAAGACCTTTGTCTTAACACCCACACATTAAGAAGACGCTACTCGTCACAAATACAAACTCAAAAATTAAATAGATTGTGGTCACTCGGGATCTCATACGTGGTACCCACAGAGTGAGCCAGAACCCTAAACATCTGCTCTTGTGACTGACACCACCTGCTCTTATGATTAACACCCTATAAGCTCACAGAAACACTTTGGACTATCTTTTGTTCTATATTCTAAAAACAAGAGATGACTACTTCCAGATGCTACTAATGTTTGTAGACTGCCATTGCTGACAAAGAAATAGATACTGCTTTGGAGTATAGGAAGAAATTTAAGCTATGGAAGCATTTAAGAGAAAGGGCAAACTAACTCACCAGTTCTTTCTCTGTATGGCATAAATCCAACAGATTACTGCATAACAAAGTATTATTTCCAAGTTTTAAGAAGTACCCATTTTCTTTGGTTTGAATTTATGCATTTGAAGCCACTCATGAATCAATGAGGCATGCAAAACAGGTGCACCTGCTGGCTGGGGAATATTTTGAATACTAAATCATTCATATGACTCTCAAAATTTGTATATGTGTGGTTCTAGATGTAATATACATGAAGCCTGAAATTCTTTGGCAACTAGCTATCTACTGACTTCTAGAATTATCAATAGTTTTATTTTTGGAATTTAAATTTACAAGGTTTGACTTACTAAATTTTAGCTTTATTCAAATGATTTACAAAAAAACTTAGATAATTTGCATTGTGTCCTCATTTTAATAAATATTTTTAAGTATCTTTGAAGAAAAAGAGTTTTCTGCAAACTATATACAAACTATATCTGAAAGTACATTTGGAAATAATTTAAAATTTTTTGTATAGTTTATGTTAAATTACATGAAATTACATAAATTACATTCAGTTCATGTCTATTTTGAAGGTAATAATATTTTATGTTTTAATCCTTTAATATTAAGATTGTGTGTAAACTTAAATTGGATGGGAAAAATATAAGTGCATCTCAGAAAAGAAAAAAAAAGGAATAGAAAAAGAAATAGAAAAAAAGTTCAGTGACAAGATATAATTTTTTTAAGTTTTACAGAGAGATTTTTTAATCTTAAGTAGACTCCATACTCAGTGCAGAGTTTGATGAGGGGTTGGATGTCATGACCCTGGGATCATGACCTGAGCCAAAATCAATAGTCAGACGCTCAACCAAGCCACGCAGGCACCTCTATACTTGAAAGTTTTATATCAGGAAAAAGTTAAAGAGAGCAGACATCATGTGACTTAGCATGACTGTAAATAGAATGCAAAACATTTAAAATATTTTATTATAACTGCCTAATTTGTAACTGTGCTGAAATAAAGATGAAAATACATTTTTCTGAAAGAAAAATATAATTTATGACACTTGGACATTTACTTTGAAAACCTAAACACTGCCACCCAGAACACCTAAATATACACATTGATAATTAAGTTGTATTATCTTTGACATTTTGCCAATATGCAGCCTATTAAAAAAGAAATGTTTTTAATCTCGTCAATATACAAGGACATTTATTTGTTGAGGTAGGAATATAGAACTACATTGCATTCAACAGTTTGTTAGCTTGATTGAGAAATTATAAATATTTAGGTCTATGGTAAGTGGGGCTCCATGTGTGCTCTTGACTTTGCAAATGTTATCAGTGAACCTGACTTGATGTGTTACCTCTTCCAAGAGTGTTTGCACATTAACAGAATCCTGGAGGTAAGGGTAAGCCAGTTCCAGCTAATACCAGGAATGTTTATTTAGCATTTATCTTCTGCTAGGTCATGTAGGAGGGACTGTGGATGTAAAGATGAAGATCCATGTGCACAGAGCTCAGGAAGGGTGACATATAATACTACATGTAATACAACATGGCAAGTGCCATTATTTGATATGCAGAGGAGAATACTGTTTCTCAGAGGACACGAATTTAGCCCCACCTTTGTGCTTTAGGTGAACACTTAAATAGAGAAATGATTTGTGATTAGTCGTTCATTGCACAAAGAGGAATTTGAATCAAAGGACACATGTCATATAAAACAAGACATTTTTCTTTGAAGTACTATTTAATATATATGTGTCTCTTTCATGAAGCTCTATGTCTCCAATTAAGACTGTGGGTTTTCATCCCTTCTCTCAGGTTTTTAGATGTTTTATTAGTGTGAGTGAACCTTAAATTTATGTTGTACCATAAAAAGAAAAAGTTTACCAATCTTTGTTCCTTACAATGAAGTTATCTCTATACTTTGGAAAGCAGGTAAAAGCCAGCTGTAGGCAGTGTCCCTGTCAGTTTTTCAGGAAAGAATTTCAATTTATTTTCATAATCCATGTACACTTCACTTCTCCATAATTACAAAAGTCTTTTCTCCATCCCTATTTGGGTACTCTGTTCAGAACATACAGAACATCCCCGACTCATTCACTTGGACTCTGAAAGCTTCCTCAATTCCTACATTCCCCTCGTTCCTGCTGTTCCTACACTTCCAGAACAGAATCACCTCTAGATGTTGAATCTTCTGTAGCCACAGAGTAGCCAGGCTACTTTCCCTTCTTCCCCATCTCCCAAGTCTCTCCATTGTGGATCAGTATGAGAAAGGAGATAGGAAGGATACCAATGATCCTTTTGCAAAATGAAATCTAATACTGCTCTAGTCTAGAGACCATACTCTAGTTCCTAGGAATATACCTGACAGAATAGCTCAAACTATCAGGGTTTTACCAGCCTCTTTGCAGAAAATAAACTTAGAAGATTACTATTAGCTTCCTCCTTACAGAAATGCTTTCCCTCCCTATGAATTCTTTCCTATCTCTCGAAGTCATATTTCTCATGTACTATCAACAATATTTACTGCTGTCTGTGGACTGAAACAGGAGACCAGTACCATCTGTTTTCATTTTCTGCCAGTTCAACAAGAATAATGGACATCTTTACATGTATTATGCACTTCAGCTGATACAGCAAGAGGTTTTCAGTTTATTGAGTTGGTGATGTGAGCTTGATCTTGAGGAAAATGCAAACAAAACTGGAAAGGGTATGCTCCTGTATAATAAGGCCCACTTGTGATGTTTGTCTTTAAGTAGAAAATATTAATTATAATTTAAACATTTTTTAGCAGTGACTTGTAATCATTATTAGTGACTATAATCAGTATTAGTGGTGAATATAACTATTCGGCTACCAAACCATGTCCTTTTCTTCATAGGCATACAACCAAACCGTATTTCCCAACATTTCTTGCAGTAGGCCTGGCCTGTGACTAAATTTTGGGCCAAAGCAATGTATGCCATTTCCAGACTTGCCCTGAAACACCTACTCTGAAATAATCCTCTTTTCCCTCATTTGTTAGCCAGATGCTGAAGATCCAAATGAGGATTTCAAGGCTCCGTGGAATCAAAGAGCCACTAAAGGGTAGAAGTCTGGGTCCCTCAACCAATTCTCAGAAGAGAGTTGCCGAATCAGAAGTACCTACTTGGACATATACAAGTGAGAAATAAATAAACCGATAATGTATTAAATAGTTTGTTACAGAGTTGGGCTACCTGGAATTATATTCTACTGCATTACAAAAAGTTTTAAGATTGAGACCCACTTGCTAATTAACCTCCAAATTGTTTTCTACGTTCTTATTTCTTTTATATGTGTATATGCATTTATCTGTATATATGGATATAGATATTCAGGCTATTCCCTTGCTTTGCGAAACTGTGTTGGTAAAGCTATGTCTATCAGACCTCACTATGAATTCATCCATCATCACACAGGAAATCAGTTAATCAAACTTGTTAAGTTTATGTTAAGAAAACAATAAATAGGCTCTGAGAAAGGATCATAGAGGTAAAATAGATTAATGCCACTTTTTATTTTTCTGTCAGCCTTATTTCATACTTGTGGGCTTTCTGCTATATTCTGAGTAGTTATTATTACCACTTATGTGACTCTATAAAAAGTGAGCTGTTATTGTTCCAAAATCCACATGCCTGTTTTTCTTGGGTCTTTAGATATCCCTCCCATAATGTGTAATTATATATTATAAAGGGACAGTTCAAGTAAACTACAATTACATCCTAACTGCCACCTACCAAATATCAATGTAGGAAATAATATCAAATTCAAAATATTCTTCAAATTATCTTTAATTCAATTCAAATTATCTCCTGCTTAGTGCTAGACCACACTGACAAAGTTATATTTATCTCATAGAAGATAAATGACTCTTAGAATTTATTTAGCCATCAATCCTCCTACATTTTTAATTTTGGCAACAAAGATTTAACTAGCTCATTACATTTACCAAGTAAAACATTTAATTAGTTTTCCAAATTGCCGTACAATAATTTTGCACAAAATTTAATCTTTGACTTTCAATGCTAAATATGAATATTTTACTACCAGTATAAAACTGCTTTGCTTAAGTTGTGCAAAGACACTTGTTAATTTGAAAGTATATGCCTATTTTCCTTTAGATGGCATTTACAAGCATTTAATTGAAAAGAATATATTTTTTTTGAAAGTTGATGTTTATGCATGGGATTTTATGTATAATGCAGTAATGTACAATTATGTATTAGTATATAGGATGGGGTGGTATACACTCAATCTATTCTCATGCCAAAAGCAAATGGGCTGCCATCAACCATCACAGTGTGATTTTCTAGTTCTTAGTTCTTAGTTTTATTGTATAAACACTGTGTTGCCCTATAGTTGGTAGTGTACATTTTTTTAGGACTATCTTAAACATCCCTGTATTTTATACTGGTGATGATATGGAAGTTCTGGAAGGAATATCAAATAATAAATTGGTATTAGGGGCCCAAGGACATGATGTTTTGTGACATATTGTGTACTCACAAATCTAAAACTACATCACCTAGAAACTTTGGTTCTAAAAATAAATAGGTATCAGACTTTTATGTATAATAGATACATATAAACATTTATCAAAGATAACCATAAATTTATATTAACTATATATAGGTGGGGATCATGGGCTCCTTTTTATACACTGAAAGTGCTAAACCATGTAGTTAGAAGTAAAAAAGAAAAAGAGAATACAAGTTATAGGTTTCTATTTTAAAATAGCTCTATAAAGGGCTTATAATATCCATACATCTTGGGGTGAGAATCATATAAATTTAATATAAATCATATAATCATATAAATTTCTGGCTGCCAAAGTAAGCTGGTATTAAGAAGCTATATAGCTTGAAATAATAAAATAAAAATGAAAAAAAGTATATATATATATATATAACATGTTAGTATATATATATATATATATATATATACTTATATATATATATATAACATGTTAGCAAAAAGTAATTTGGACCAATGGGAAGCTTCCAGGGAGGAAAATCAGCCAACAAGAGAAAAGATTAAGTACAATAGTAAATTACTGTAATCAACTTTCTTAGGTTCAATGACTACAAAGCAACAAATATCATTAATTTTTGTAGGGTAAGAAAAAAATACCAGTTTCTTTCATGACACATTTCTGATAACCCGTCCTTAGCAAAACACTAGGAAAAAGAAAAGCCAATAAAATCTGCCTTACTCCATGACCACTAAAACTGATGCTAGAAGCAGTTTTACCTTTGAGAAGGAGTAGCTGACAGTCCTCACCATAAATGCAATCAATCTCTCAGCAGAATCCCAGAATGCATCTAGGCTCTCCAGGTTCATTAAACCAGGAATGATGTGGAATCAGACTTACTTCATAAACACACTCTGTTACATCTGTGGTGAGTTTAGACATATATCAACCCACAAACCTACACTGGCGGGTTTAGAATAAGAACAGTGCTTTCCAATGGAACTCAAACCTCCTCAACCCATCTCATTGTCATCCAAAACTTGAACTTTCTCTATTTCTGGGAAAAAAGTTATTCACAAATGAGCTGTGATTTGGCCACGTTTTACTTTAAAACTTTCTTTGCCAAATTTAAGTAGCACCATACCAACACTTTCTCTATAATCTTCATCGATGACACAAATTCCTATACTTCTGATGTGTTCTGAAGCCAACTCAGTATGTAGAGTTACTGAGCTCCAGAACACCCAGAAGGGGAAACATACCAGTTCATGACCTGGGAAAATAAGGAAGTAGTATGGAGGCAAGACCACATAATCTGGTGCTAGAAACCTAGAGATGGATGGTTGTAAAGGAAAAAGTGGGATGGGATGAGAAAGAGCATTCAAAATCAGAGAGGGCCAAAAGACTGGAATATAATGGTAAAATACAGGCACCCTGAACAGCTACTGGAATTAATTGACAAGTCATGGAGCAAGAGTGTGTGGCTGACAAGTTCAGATACAAGAAGGTTAGTGTGACTAACACAGAGTTGAATGGGCAAGAGTGGTGACAGCTAATTTCAGAGAAAAGCCAAGGCCAAATCACACAGGATCTTGTAACCTGTGAATAAGGACTTCTTCTCCTAAGAGTTATGCAGTAACACTGGAGGATTCTGGGGTAATTTACATTTGTAAAATATCATTTTGGATGCCGTCTGGAGACAGTAGGAGGGCATAAAAGAGACTATGCAGAACAAGCAATGGGTGAGGCATCTTAGACGTGGGTGGTAATAGTGATGATTCTGGTGGAAGTGGTGAGGCATGGGATCTATTCTTGGTTGTCTGTATTTCTGTCACATAACCATGCCTGTAACCTCTTCCGTTCCTAGATAAACTCTCTTAGAACAAATAGGGCGACTTAATAATTTTTTTTATTTCCCCACACTACCTTCTCTGCTTAGAACCATAGATGGGTGGATAGACTGATAGATAAAAGGATGGAAAGACTGTATCTGGCTCTTTTGCCATGTCTATTCCATCATTTTCTCTTCAGTCTTGCTGAGGATAGAGTAGATCATCAAGCAGACTGGTAGAGTACCTGCTCAACATTGGACTTGGTCTATAAGTGCGGTAGTTTATTAGCTTCTCATGGGGGAAAAGCCACTGCTTTCTTTGTCTTAAAAGGTCCAATCATCTGTATTAAAATAAAAGGCCTTGTTTACTTAGGTCAGTAAGTTTTTAAAGTAAGTATTGTCAATGAAATATTGACAATTTTACTCCCACATACATAGCTCATAGAAGCCACTTACGAATAATCAGTTTCATGTAGTTCTCAGAAGTTTACACCTTTTATTGCAATAACATTGCTTGTACCTTTTTCTTGAAAGACTCAAATATTTATGAATTTTACTTCTCATAGCTCCCTGTACTTTTTCTCATCACTTATTTAAATGTAACTTGTAGTTGAGATTCTTTTTCAGGATAAAATTGACTTCTATCAATTTCTATAAATATACAAAGATTTCTCTTTTTGGTAGATTTCAACTAAGCTATTTTTTTCTTTGCTTTCTGAGTTGCCATGATCTCTTTATTACTTATAAAGGAAAAGTAGCTAATTGATAATTCATTATCATAGGTGAAAAAAATCAGTTAATTTATATTTTAGCCAAAAGTTGTTACAACATCCTAAATATGTGATTACTTTTCATTTTATTATTGGTGGTAATTTTAATTTTATTAATAATTTTTTGGTAATTCTCAAAAGAGACAATAGTCTTTAAACATATAAAAAAATGCCTAACTTCATTTATACTTAAAGGTATAAACATTTAATGAGATGGTACTTATCAGTGTACAAAAAGTAAAAAATATACAGATTCATATATGTAACATATATATGAATTTATATATTTATATACGATGCATATTCATATATAATCTATGAAGTTTTGATTTTTAGGGAAAAATTGACAATATATGTCAAAATTTTAAATGCATGTATTTTTCTGGCAATTCTTTTTCTTAGAATTCTACTTACAAATGTATGGGCACATGTAAACAAAAAGTAGGGGTTTATAGGTATTAGCAAAATATTAAAAATAGTCTAAATATATACTGATAGAGAAAAAAGTATGTTTTATATACCCATTCTACTGAAAACAATAAAATTCTAACAAAAAATGAGGTAAATTTAAATGTTTATATAGTACTAGCCCCAAATTATACTGTTAAGTAAAATAGAAGGAGTGGGAGAGTATGAATGTATTCTACCACTGGTATGAAATAGAAAAAGATATGTACACATATACATATGTAGGCTTAGAACATTTCTGCAATTACACAAGAAATTGAAAACAGTGATCATATTTAGGGAAGACTGGTCTGATAGCAAAGAGAAATTTTTCATACACTATTCTTTTGCACTGATTATTTTAACCATGTGCATCTTACATTTTCAAAAACAAATACTTGATTTAAAAAATACAATTAGAGGGTCGCCTGGGTGGCTCAATCTGTTGAGCGTCCAACTTTGGCTCAGGTTATGATCTCACAGGTCGTGAGTTCGAGCCCTGCGTTGGGCTCTGTGCTGACAGTTTGGAGCCTGGAGCCTGCTTCAGATTCTGTGTCTCCCTCTTTTTCTGCCCCTAACCCACTCACATTCTGTCTCTGTCTCTCTCAAAAATAAATAAACATTAAAAAAAATGTTTTTTTAAATTCAACTAGAGAGGCCCCTGGGTCGCTCAGTCAGTTAAGCATCCGACTTTGGCTCAGGTCATGATCTCACTGTTCCCGAGTTGGAGCCTCGCATGGAGCTCTGTGTTGACAGCTCAGAGGCTGGAGCCTGTTTCAGATTCTGCGTTGCTCTTTCTGTCTCTGCCCCTCCCCTGCTCGTGCTCTGTCTGTCTCTCTCTCAAAAAAAATAAAAAAGAAAGAAAGAAAAATTAAAAAAAAAATACAACTAGAAACAGTAATGAGCAAAATAGAAAATTTAGGAAAACAAATCAGTAATTTTAGGAAAAGCTTAATAAAATCTTCCAGAATGCAGGGCTAATTGTTAGAGCAGAAAATTACAGAATGAATGACAAAGAAATCAGAGAGACTTCTATTACAGATCCAACATGATAGAAAAAAGTCAAACAAATGGGAGAATCAATAATAAAAGGCACAAGTAAAGAAAACCATCTTGCAGTGGGAAAGAGAGAGGAAAACAAGTATGAAGTTAAGGAATTCTCCACTAATGAAAAGATACTCCCATCTAGATATTAGTGAATAGATACATTTGCCAAAATGTCTGAAGGACAAAATACAGAAAAAAAATCTTACAGGCTTTTAAACAGAAAAACAAACATAAAATTAAAATAGGTTGGCTGTGTCTCTTCCATTCAGTAGGATGTGATAATGAAACAACATCTACAGAGTCATGAGAGGAAGACCTGCCAAGGACTAAAGAATTATATATTCAGTCTTATTTTTGACAGGAAGGCAAGGTACAATAGCTAAACCGTCTGGTTCCACTAATAAACAATATGTGGTTTATTGGATGTGGAGGGATTGGTTCCTTCTTTCCTAACAGCATGGGGATAAAGCTGAAAAGCCATACATTTTTATCATGAATCATTATTTTTCATTATAGAAATAAATCTATTGGACCCAAGGAGTTTCTATGTTAAAGCCTCTCTCTTAGACCAGACTTATGTCAGATTCAGAAATCTAATTACACAGGAATTACAATTTTTATTAAAAGATGAAAGAGCTACCACCAACCTATGCCAAGAAAAATGTTGAATGGAGAGATCCAAAAAGTGGTTATCTCTGGATAACTCTCTTCCTTGAAGTATTTGTGTTTTAATAAGAATTATTTTTCATGTTTATTTTGGAAATAATTCCAAAATAATTTGAAATATTTCCTCAAACAGTAGAGGAAAGTTCACAGAAGAAATACGTATTACCAGAAATATCATTATTCACAGATTTGTTATTCAACTATGACTCAATACCCTTCAAGATAATGCTCTGTAAATTATGTATCTCTAAATATATGTGTACAATTTGTGTAAATACTTTGTTATATAACCCACTCCTTTCGCTCAACATTTTTCCATGTCAATGAAATTAGATTTGCATCATTATTGAAAATTATTTCCAAGAAACTATGGTTTGTCTATTCTTGGGCATGCACTTTACCTATTTCTGTGATTATTTTTTGATCTGACTTCAGGGTCTAAGCTCTTTCTGCTGTGTCATACAACCTAATCAAGGGTGGTTTCAAGCAGAAAAAAACAACTTTTAGGTGGACTGTAGATCTAAAATTTTAAAGTAAAGTAATAAGCTTTTAGAAGAAAACAGGGGAGATTATTTTCATGTTCTTGGGTAGACAAAGATTACCTAAATAGGACAAAAATAGCATTAACAAGAAAGGCATTATAGTTACAATTAAGAATTTCTATTTATCTAAAGACATTAAGAGGGTAAAAAAGTCACAGACTGAGAGAAAATATTTGGAATACAAATATCCAACAAAAGGATAACATCTACGATACATAGTTTTTTTAAATATTAAGAATATATCAGACAACTCAGTGAAAACATGGGCAAAATATTGAAAAGATAGTTCATCAAAGAAATATCCAAATGGCCAATAAGCCTATGAAAAAATGGTCCACTTTATTCGTCATCAGGGAAGTGGAAATTAAACCACAATTTGAATTAAGAGCCATTACATACCTACCAAAATGACTGGAATGAAAAAGAAAACGACAATACCAAGCTGGTAAAGATGTAGAGTAATTGAAACTTTTATACACTTTTGGTGGGAGAGGTAATTATTACAACAACTTTGGAAAACTATTTTGCAATATCTGCTAAACTGAACATATGCATCCCTATCACCTAGTAAGTTCACTCCTTAGGTACACCCATGACAGATATATGTACACATGTATTCACTGAAAGAACATTCACAGCAGCACAAATAACCTTCATAGCCTTTATAATAGCCTAAGATCAGAAACTATCCAAATATACCTCAACAGTAAAATGTATGTACAGCTGCATATTTGTTCACTGGAATGCAATACAGTAACAAGAATAAAAAAACAAATATTTGCAACCATATGCATCAAACCACTTTATGTGTAAAATCTGCCCCCTCTCCAATAATGCTTAGCGCACAAAATGGAATATGCCCTATGATTTGATCTAAATGCAGTTCCAGAATAGGCAAAACTACTCTATGGTGTTAGAAGTCAATGAAGTGTATATTACTAGGGGGATTAGGTATTGACTGGAAAGAAGATGGTGGGGACTTCTGAGGTTCAGTTAACAGGTAACTTCAATGTGTGAAAATTTATCCAGATGGATACCCATGTTTTGTGCACGTTATGTATCCTGTAGTTCAATAAAATGTTTACTTAGTAAAAATAAACTCTATTTTAGGCAATGGTCACTAATTCCAAGTATTTCATGTACTTGAAGATTTATGCACGATGTCAGTTGCACTATGTCTAGACAATGTCACACTAGACAGTGTGAAAGACACAACAAATACTTTGGCATATTTCCTGTCCTTAAAACTTAACATCAATAGAATTACCACCTGAAAGTTAAAAATACTAGTAAAGAGTCCTCATTTGGCTCAGCGTAATGGACATTCAGGATCCAGGATGGCGTCACCCAGTGAAGGAGAAGCTCATGGATGTGAAACTAGGAGAACGACCAAGCTGGATATTGATTTGGGATTTCACCCCTAAAGAGATGGTTGGAACGTTTCAAAAAGGTTACAACTGGTTTCACAAGTATGTCAGTGTGAAGAAAGGGGATGTCACTGGAATTTCTATGATTCTGGCAGCTTATGTGCTTTTCAACTACTGTCGTTTTTACAAGGAACTCAAACATGAGCATCTACCCAAGTACCACTGAGGAGGGCCCAGTGTGGAGGCACATGCTGCATTCCTGAATCCTGGCATCCTTGAACCCTATCATATCCTAACTGAGAATTAACATTCAATAATGATGACTGGTAAGAACAAATATACAAACTAGTAAAACACATCGTATCTTTTAATTACACTTTAAACATTACTTTTATATAATCCATCTTCCACTTGTATTCATTTATCTACCTTTATCATTGTGTAAGCTAACAAATTTTACTCTTTAGGTGAAAGTTCAGACGAATAGAATCAATATATTTAGAGACTAATTAAGCACAGACTTTTCTTTTTTCTCACTCTATTTGTTCATGCTACATTGTAATTTAATTCAACTCAACAAGTCCTATTGATTCTGATGTGCAAACCACTATTCTTCATGCTGTGAGGATACAAAGGAAGCCTAGGACAGGCCCCCAACAGTGTATAGAAAGACTAATCTGTCCTTTGGGTTATGGATACATTAGCCAATTCCAGAGAACATGGAAGCCTGAAGACATGGACTTCAGTCTTGGCTATAGCAATTGCTGGTCTTGTCAGTTTGGGCAAGCCATTATGCCCCGACAAGTCTGTTTCCTTTTACAGTAAAGGGGACTATAACTATACCTTCCTTTCAGTGTTTTGGGGCTTGAGGGGGGAAATCCAGTGATATAACATTATATAATATCATATATTAACATGATATATCATGATATATACTCAACCACTGTTGTGTTTGAGTAAAGAATATATGAGAGTCCATTATACTTTTGTGCCACTTTAAAAAAAAATTTTTAATGTGTATTCATTTTTGAGAGACAGAGAGAGACAGAGCATGAGTGAGGGAGGGGCAGAGAGAGAGGGAGACACAGAATCTGAAGTAGACTCCAGGCTCTGAGAGGTCAGCACAGAATCCGACACAGGGCTCGAACTCACAGACAGTAAGATCATGACCTGAGCTGAAGTCGGACGCTTAACCAACTGAGACACCCAGGTGCCCCACTTTTGTGCAACTTTTATATAAAGTATATATTATATAAGTTATATATATATTTATGTTGAATATATATACTTATATAAAGTATATTTTATGTGAAGTAAAATATTACAAATTTCATTACTTCTGAAAAATGGAGACAAAGAATGGACTAAACAATGTCATTCCCTGCCACCATCATATCTAGTTCATGAAATACATTAAGAAAATATTAACTTCTATTTTAATGTTTTCACCTATGTATACTAAATTTTGTTGTATTCTTTTTTTTAGCATCTATGGAGATTATCTTATGCTTTTTATTCTTTTATCTATTAATATATTCCATAATATTAACAGGTTTCCTAATATTAAACTAGCTTTTTGTCTTTGTTTAGGTTGCTAGAACAAAATACCATAGTTTGGGTGGCTTATAAAACAACAGACATTTCTCACTTTTCTGGAGGCTGGGAAGTCCAAGATCAAGGCACCAACAAGGTCATATTTTTGGTAAAGTCCCTTTCCAGTTTGCGGACTGCTGATTTTTCTATATTTGAAGGGTTGAAGGAGCAAGGGGGTTTTTTTGACTTTTTTTTTTTTTTTTGAGAGAGAGAGAGAGAGAGAGAGAGAGAGAGAGAGAGAACGAACAAGCTGTGGAGGGGCAGAAAGACAGGGAGACAGAATCCCAAGCAGGCTCTGTGCTGCACAGAGCCTGATGCAGGGCTCGAACTCATGAACTGTGAGATAATAACCTGAGCCAACGTCAAGAGTTGGATGCTTAACCAACAGAACCACTCAGGCACCCCGCCAGAGGTCGCTTTTTTAAAATTTTTATGTATGTATGTATGTATGTATGTATGTATGTATGTATGTATTTTTTAAATAAAGGCAAAAACCACATTCAATAGGACTTCACACTCATGACCTAATTACCTACCCAAAGTCCCACCTCCCAATACCATCACATTGGGCATGATGTTTCAAGATATGAAATTTGAGGGACACAAACATTCAGACCATAACACCTTTCATTCTTGAACTAAATGCCGTTTTACCATGAAGAATTATTTTTGCAGTCTGGATTTGGATTTTGCCTGCTAATATTTCATTTAATGCTTTTGCATCAATATGTTAAATTTGATCACTAAAAAAGAAAAGGCTTAAATTGGTCTATTTCCAATGAAATATTGCATTTTTCTAGGAAATTATCAACTTCATTTAGTTTTTCAAATTTATTTGTATACAGTTTTATATAATAGTCTCTTCTGAATTTTTAAAATTTCTATTTAAAGGAATTTTCAGCGACTATTTTTCACTTAAAATATTTCATTTGATATATTTGTGCTTTTTTATCCTCTTTTCTTGACTAAATTAGCTGAAAGTTATTCTAATTTTTCAAAAACTAGAATTTTTAGTTATTGTCTGTACCTCATTTGTTTTTACCTTTATTATCTTCTTCCTTATTAATTATTTTGGTTTACTTTGTTGTTTTTCTTCCAGATTTTTAAGTTGAGAATACAACTCATTTATTTTCTACTTTACATTTTTATTGATCCTAGTGATTATAACTAAGTATTTTCTCTGATCAGTGCTGAAAATATAGCCTATAAATCCATGTAGTATTTTTATTATCATTATTTTTTCTAAATTCTGTAATTTGAGTTTTTATTTCTTCTTTCATCTAATAATAGAGAATATGTGTTTTAATTTTCAGTTAGGACCTTTCTTCATTACTGATACCTAATTTATTGCATTTTGGTTAGGGTACTTTTTTATATTTCTACCATATGGAACTTGTAATGCTTTTTTGTGATCTAACAATTGATCACATATATCAATTGTATTTTTCGTTGTCAGAACACACACACATTTATGTATATCTATATCATCTATATCTATCTATATCTATATCATCTATCTGTATACCTCTATCTATCTATCTATCTATCTATCTATCTATCTATATGACATTTATATGTTGTTTTTCCCCTTGACCCTATCTTGTTCATCTTTGTTTTAGTCTTAGCTTTATAGCTAAATCAACTAAGTGCTTACCATAAATTCTTTAGCTGGAGTTTCCTCAGTCATCTTTGATGGATAAAGGTCTCTTACTAATATATTACTCATAAAGGGTTCATGGATATACAATCCTTTGTTTACAGTTTCTTCCCTTGAGTTTCTGCAAAACATTGCTTTACTAACGTTGGCCTTTTGTGTTTCTTGAGGCATCTGATGGCAACTGATTTTTTTTTCCTTTTCATTTGTTCATTATGCCCAGACACTCTCTTGATAGTTTATCTTTGAAATCTAATAACTTAACAGGATCTGTTTCAGAGTTTCCAACTCCAGGTGGATTTTTCTAGTATCAAGTGGTCCTTGTCAGTACATACCATGGAGTCTTCTTTTGTTTCCATAAAATTTTCTTTTATTACAGTTTTAAATATAAGTTCTGTTTCTTTGTTTTGTTTTCTTTTTCTTCAGGGATACTAATTATACATGTTAGAAATTATCACTTGCTAGTACTATTCCATACTGACCTCTGCTCAGTTGGGGAGTCATGTTAATTGCTCCTTGTATTTTCTTATTAACTCTTACCCTAACAAACTCTAATGCTGGATCCCTATTTTGATCATGCCAACTTGTATACATGAGTTTCTGCAAAAAGGAGGAGCTCAAAAAACTTCATTTAAGGGCCAAGGGATTGGCTAAGTAAACTATGTATAGCACACCATAGAATATCTTCTGATGTATTCTTGGTGACAGAATATATAGGATGATTAGAAGATTAGTGGAGTCACAAAATAGTACAATTCCTTTGAAATCTGGGATTTACCCTATTGTCATGATCTCATTAGACATTCTTTTGGCTCATTTATTGCTTCTTTCAAGTTGAAGTACTTCAAAGACAAATCCACAAAGCAGGTAACAATTGCATCAATACATACTGAAATCATAGGGTACTGAAAGCTCCCCATCAGATCCATATTATCAATTTAATACACAGAAAAATTCTGTATACCACGTCAGCTTTCATTATCCTTGAAGATGACAATAAATGAAAATTTTAGTAAAGCATGTTATTGCAGGTGTTCTAAGATATAGAGAAAATCAATGTGTGAATACCTCTGAAATTATTTATTTTTAAAAAGAGCTCCACTTAACCCTCTTGCACTGTTGGTGGGAATGCAAACTGGTGCAGCCACTCTGGAAAACAGTGTGGAAGTTCCTCAAAAAATTAAAAATAGACCTACCCTATGACCCAGCAATAGCACTGCTAGGAATTTACCCAAGGGATACAGGAGTACTGATGCAGAGGGGCACTTGTACCCCAATGTTTATAGCAGCACTCTCAACAATAGCCAAATTATGGAAAGAGCCTAAATGTCCATCAACTGATGAATGGATAAAGAAATTGTGGTTTATATACACAATGGAGTACTACGTGGCAATGAGAAAGAATGAAATATAGCCCTTTGTAGCAACATGACTGGAACTGGAGAGTGTGATGCTAAGTGAAATCAGCCATACAGAGAAAGACAGATACCATATGGTTTCACTCTTATGTGGATCCTGAGAAACTTAACAGAAACCCATGGGGGAGGGGAAGGAAAAAAAAAAGAGGTTAGAGTGGAAGAGAGCCAAAGCATAAGAGACTCTTAAAAACTGAGAACAAACTGAGGGTTGATGGGGGGTGGGAGGGAGGGGAGGGTGGGTGATGAGTATTGAGGAGGGCACCTTTTGGGATGAGCACTGGGTGTTGTATGGAAACCAATATGACAATAAACTTCATATATTGAAAAAAAATAAAAATAAAAAGCTCCATTTGTGAGTCCTTAATATCTTTTCATCACTCAGGAATATGGTCAATAAAGTTGTATTACCCTTAGCATTACAGTGATTTACTTTCATTTTATACTGAAACATCCAACAAATTTATCTGAAGCAGTACTACCTTATTACATGTGTATGGTTGCTATTGAGAGCCTAAGGTAATCAAATGAAAATTTTGGTTAAATCACTTTTAAACTTAAGACATGTCCACTTCCTTGTGCTGAATACAGACACTAAAGACTTTTCAAAACTATGTTTTACTCACATACAGTAAGTTTTCATTCTTTTAGAAGAAAAAAATAACATTAAATCAAACAAACAAAAAAAAAAACCAAGCACCTCAACCTAATGCTTTATCTACAATATTAACAAATATTTAATTGTAATATTTATTTTCAAAAATGGGAAAATTATTAACACTTCACTAAAATCTCAGTATAAAAATAATTGGAAAACTCAGAGGGAGTTTCTTTCAAATCGCTAATAAAAAATAATAGCTTTGAAAAATGGGTAAAAGGACATGAATGCAAAAGAAAACACAAATGACTAAATGTAAAAAGATGATCAATTTTATTCATCACTACACAAGGAAAATCCAATTCCAAGACATTGTTTTTCACCTAAGAGATTGATAAAGATTAAGGATATTTCTGATACTGGTGTTGACAAGATATGGGAAATCAAGCACTTTCAAATACCGTTAATGGGAATCTTTAATTACACAAAGTTATTGAAAACTGCTATCAGTATTGGATTTACATTCCTTAACCCACTATTTCTTTCCCCTCACCATCACTCCTGTCATTTTTCATGATATTATTAACTATTTAGATGGTTATTAATGGCCTATTTAGTGCCCTGGTTCTCAGCCTCTAAACTCCATTTCACTGGGCTTGTTCCCCCCTACACCACAGATATCCCTTTCCATGGACCTACCCTAGGTCGTATCATCACCAGCAAGGACATTCCTCCAAAATCTCAATTTCAAGCAGCCTTTTCTTGCAAAGGCATCCTGCTCTTTTACTACTACATCATCTCACTCCCTTTTGTATCCACTTAGCCACACATTTTCTCTATAAATGACCTCCTTCATAACTTTACTTTCTCCTTATCTAATTGACAATGATCCAGGATTATAATCTCTCTTTTACATACACACTCACTATTATACTTGGCCTCTCTTTGTCTTTGTCATACTCACCTGGCAAAGGTCTAACCAGGGAAATCCAATTACTTATCTATTCTGTGCCTTTATCTTAGTGACTTAATATGACTGGAAAAAATATGACCATCCTAATTAATGTTTTCTGAAATGATTGCCATGAAGTTCAAAAGGGCCCTCAGTACTGAAAGTGATCTCTAAATTTTGCAAAGTTCTTTGCCTCCAATGCTATGAAATTATTTCATACTAGTGTTCTTTTTCCACAAACATCCAAGAAACCCTGTCTTCTCCTCACTCTCAATTGTGTCGAATCACTTAGATTCGACAGTTCCCTCTGCCACATTTACCAACCTGCCTTCTTTTAAAGCTATATACTTTGCCTGTCCCTCCTACTACTATGGCTAAAGTATCCATACTACTATTTAAGCTAACTAGTCCACAGAGAACTGATTTATACATTATTTCCCCCCAAAGACTTTGCTATTGTCTCTCTCTCTTCTTATCATTTTTTCTCTGTCCAACTGAATTATTCCCATAATTATAAAAACATACGACATTTTCCTATTTTTTTAAATTTTGTTTATTTGGATAGGGGTAAGGGTCAGAGAAAAAGGGAGAGAGAATTCCAAGCAGGCTCTGCACTGTCAAGTACAGAGCCTAATGCAGGGTTCAAACTCACAAAATGTGAGATCATGATCTGTGCCAAACCAAGAGCTGGATGCTTAAGTTATGAGCCACTCAGGTGCCCTGACATTTCCTATTTTTAAATGGATTTTTACTACTTAAATAAAGACCAAAGAGATTAAAAAAATTTTTAAATCTAAGACTATTTTGCTGGGTAACACTGAAATGAAAGGAAGCCACAAAAATTATATAATAGTGTCTTACAACAAAACAATGTAATTTATATGGAAAACACCAAAACAAAAAAAAAATCTGCATTCCTGTTTTAAAAATTAACATTTATAAAGAAGCCATTTAGATAAAAAATTAAAACTATTCAATGAATTAAAGACCAATATTTCAAGGGTAGGGACAAGAATAAAAATAATATGTAAGTAAAATTAGTCAATGCAATTATTTTATTTTTAATTTTTTTAAATGTTTATTTATTTTTGAGAGAGACAGAGACAGAATGCGAGTGGGTTGGGACAGAGAGAGGGAGGCACAGAATCTGAAGCAGGCTCCAGGCTTTAAGCTGTCAGCACAGAGCCTGATGCGGGGCTCGAACTCACAAGCTGTGAGATCGTAACCTGAGCTGAAGTCGGATGCTCAACCGACTGAGCCACCCAGGTGCCCCTCAAAACTCCTTAGTTATTAAAGAAATTCAAGGTGTAAACAATGAGGCACCACTATTACAACTATTATAATAATTATAATTACAACTATTATAATAACAGATTTAAAATCATTATAATATTCTGTCAAAGTTGTACTGAAACAAGAGCACTCACCCATCACTGGTGACAGTGTCCACTGTTAAAAATGTTGTGACATAATTTGGCAATACAATTTAGGCATATAATCATCTTTGACTCCATAATTCTACTGATAATGTGCCGCAAGGACATAAACAAAATGTGGAAAAAGCATAATATATTTTCATTGTAGCATTATTCATAATACTTTAAGGACTGCTAAGAATCTGATTATCCAAAAATAGGGTGTTGGTTTAAAAGCTGAGGCTAATAGGGGTGCCTGCGTGGCTCAGTCGGTTAAGCGTCCGACTTCAGCTCAGGTCACGATCTCACGGTCCCTGAGTTTGAGCCCCGCGTCGGGCTCTGGGCTGATGGCTCAGAGCCTGGAGCCTGCTTCCGATTCTGTGTCTCCCTCTCTCTCTGCCCCTCCCCCGTTCGTGCTCTGTCTCTCTCTGTCTCAAAAATAAATAAAAAACGTTTAAGAAATTAAAAAAAAAAAGCTGAGGCTAATGGATTTGGTGGATTTTTATGCAACTATTAATATGATGCTGAAACTCTGCATGAATATTCCAAAATCCAAAATAAAACTGAAAAATATAGAACTGCATCTATACTAGCATTACAATTGTATAAAATTCTGTATGCATATGTAGCTATAGAGTATGGAGTGGTAGACCAGTGGGTCAGCAAAGAAATGATAGAGAAAATTATAAAATACATAGATAAAGGAAAATGAAAACACAACAGTCCAAAATCCAAGGGACATGACAAAAGCAGTTTCACAAGGGAAGTTTATAGCAATACAGGCCTACCTTAAAAAAACAAAAGAAAACAAAACAAACAAACAAAAAACACAAGAAAAATCACTTGCAAATAAACTACCTAACCTTACACCTAAAGGAACTAGAGAAAGAAAAAAGCCTAAAGCTAGTAGAAAGGAGATATTAAACATGAGAGCAGAAATAAATAAAATAGACACTAAAAAAAAACCCCAGAAATGATCAATGAAAACAACAGCTGGTTCTTTAAAAATATAAAATTATGGGGGTACCTGGCTGGCTCAGTTGGTTAAGCATCTGACTTTGGCTCAGGTCATGATCTCACAGTTCATGTGTTTGAGCCCCATGGGCTCAATCCCCATGGGATTCTCTCCCTCCTTCTCTCTCTGCCCTTCCCCCATGTGTGCTTTCTCTCTCTCAAAATAAATAAACAAACATTTAAAAAAACTAAAAAAAATTTTGAAAGACTGTAACTAGATATCAAATCAGAGATTGTATGCCTTTATGGCAAAGGCATAAGCATTAAAGTATGGTACATTTGTCATTTTAGAGTTGAGAAAATTCTGGTTATATGAAACCAGGACTTAAAGAGGACTTCTTATGTTGACCAGAGCAGAGGCATCAACCACACTTAAATTTACATTAAAAAAAATTTTTTTTAATGTTTATCTTTGAGAGAGAGAGACAGAGTGCAAGTGGGGGGAGGGGCAGAGAGAGAGGGAGAGACAGAATCTGGAGCAAGCTCCAGGCTCTGAGCTGTCAGCACAGAGCCCAACAAGGGGCTTGAACTCATGGACCGTGAGATCATGACCTGAGCTGAAGTCAGACTCTCAACCAACTGAGCCAACCATTTAGTACCAATTTAGTACCTCTAAATTTACATTTTAAAAATGTATGTGTTAACAAGTGAACACAAAACTATGGAAACAAGGGAACTGAATGTTTAAAATACAGCTATTTTGTAGACACAGAATTTTCTAAGAAGAAAAGCAAACAAATGAGCATCTTTAGTTTGTCATCACCTTCTGTCCATCTTTCAGTAGGAGAACCATGGCCATTAGAAGACACTCTTTGGGGAATCATTTGAATTTGTAAGGATTTAGTCACAAGTTTCATGCAGTTTAGGATTCACCTAGCTGCTGGCTGAGTTGACTTGACTTGAAAAACTGACTTAGGAGGGTCAGTAATGTGGGCCCACCCAGGAATGTCTATAAGCTTTCCTTAAGAGCAGATACCACCAAATATTTTGTTAAGGGACTAAGCTTGTGACTGCTTAAAATTTATTTTACCCTTGGGTGCTTGGGTGGCTCAGTTGCTTAGGTATTTGACTTCAGTTCAGGTCATGATCTCACGGCTTGTGAGTTCGAGCCCCGTGTCGGGCTCTGTGCTGACAGCTCAGAGCCTGGAAACTGCTTCCAATTCTGTGTCTCCCCATCTCCCAGTCTCTCACCTGCTCACACTCTGTCTCTCTTTAAAAAAAAATGTTAAAAAAATTTATTTTACCCTATTTCCTCTTATGAACAGATCCACCCCTGCTACTTGGATAAATTTAAGGATTTGAGATAATCAAAGACTATAAGAAATATAAGGGCATAGGAATAATAACTTTCATCATATAGCCAATATGTAGCAATATCTTGAGCTCCCTATAAGTACCTTAGTTAAAAGCTATTTCTAATTTCATGGGGTTCAAAAGTTGATTTTAACCATTAGCCTATAAAATGTGTAATACAAACTAAAGTAGACAGATCCCGGAAAAGGGGGCTCATATCCCTCAGTTTTAACCATCTGTGTGACCTTGAGCAATTATTTGATGTTCCTTGTTACCAGTGTTCTTGTTTGCAAGAGAGCTGAGGTGAACTATCTGAGCTCCCTCTGACATGTCTTAAATTCTAACAGGCATGATTCTCTTCATAAAAGCTTCCCTACCAATTCAACTTCACCCACAGCCTGACTTCTGGGAAAATGGCCTACCTCTGAAGTAAGAGAACATATGAGAGCCCAGAAAATAAACACTCTATAGATTCGGGGAAGTGAAGGGTTGTAATGTGAACAATCAAATCAATCATAGATAAGACTCCAGCTTTATGATAGAAACACCAACTGTTTTGAGAATTACAAGTTTTATAAATTTCAAAGCATCTGTTGAGTTTCTTTGCAGTTTATGTAATAGATGCAACAACAATATTTAGATGCTTGCTGTTGAATATGTATGTCAAGCTTGCCAGCTGGAAATTATTTCATGACTAAAATACCATACACATAATCAAATAGCTAAAGATGGACATACATTTCCTCTTTTGGATCTTTTGGGGACTTGCCAGCACAAAAAAGAGTTGAGGCTAAGTGGTAACCAGTGAGAGCAATTATCCAAAGGGAGGCTAATTCTACAATGGGAAGAAGCAGATTTGTAACCAGACATGCCAAATTGGTGAATGTGTATGCATATAAACCAAATTCTCCCATTGCAGGCAGTCAAAAGAGAAATGTAAATTTTTAATTTCAGAAAATATCAACTTACAGGGTCAGTGGTGCTATTTATAATCAATATTTTAGGGGCGCCTGGGTGGCTTGGTCGGTTAAGCGTCCGACTTCGGCTCAGGTCATGATCTCACGGTCTGTGAGTTCGAGCCCCGCGTCGGGCTCTGTGCTGACAGCTCAGAGCCTGGAGCCTGTTTCAGATTCTGTGTCTCCCTCTCTCTGACCCTCCCCTGTTCATGCTCTGTCTCTCTCTGTCTCAAAAATAAATAAACCTTAAAAAAAAAATTTTATAATCAATATTTTAAAGGAAAATACTTTGCTCTATATTTACTGGCTTAAAATGTTTTTTCATTACAACAGATCCTGCCATTCCTTTCAACTGGTTAACTTCTGCTTGTTCTCGAGATCTCAGTATGAAAATCACTTCCTTAAGGAACATTTTTCTGAATCACCCAATAAAATAAAATGCCCTCTCAAATGTTCTTAAAGCACAATATACTCATCCTTTAAAGAAGATGTCGGTCACTTTTACTTAAATAAGCATGAATATTTGATAAATACTTATCTCCTTGACACGATTATGAGCTCCATAAGGACAGAGACTCCCTCTTTTTGGTCCAAAATACCTAACACAGTGCCTGATAAAGAATAGACTTTTAAATATTAGCTCTTCAAGTGGTCAAACAAATGAGTAACATTTTTCTATGGATTATGGAACACATTTAAATAAAAATTATAGGCCAACTCACATCTTAGAATATTTTTGTAGTAGACTTTTTAAAATGATTTGAATGACTTTTCAGAATGATTATTTGGTAACTCCTAATATTATAACTATGGAGACTACATCGTCGGGGTTCTTTGACATTGTTCCTATTTCAAATATGTCGTTCTACATTATATGAAAACAATCCCTTACCTGTCAGACTGTGTGTCTTGTTATTTTGGTTAGAAGACGTAGTCAACATAACTATAGGATATTCTGAATTCCGGAAAATAGTAAGAAAGTAATTTGCATAAAACCAACAATCTTCAAAAGTACTTCCTCAGTTGCAATCAATTCATATTACGTAAGATTACAGCACATGTTTTAAATAGATGTGTTTTACAGAATGTGGATCTTACAAGAATGGTGAAACAATCAGAATTCATTTCATCAAACTTTAAAGTTTAAAATAAATAAAGCCAGCTGGGTGTACGTTTTAATATAGTGGCATGTGCTGACAAGATGTGACATTGCATATTCAATGCTCTATTATACATTTTAAATAGACATTATAGAAAGAGGCATAAGTTCTGAGACTGCTATAAAGACAGAGGAAAAGTATTGGATCCTTAGGTAGGACAAAGTCTTGTTATTCAGAGAAGTAAAATTAGCAGAGGTGGTTCCTCAATGTGATGACACAAAATTTGAGGAGATTTCAGTTTTAAAAATTTTAATTATTCCAGGAAATTCTCATGTTGTAAAGCTGAATGTAATCAGCTTTATACATTACTTTTCTTGAAGATGTAATTTAACAAAATCAAACATTCACCAAAATAAAACTTCAAATCCAGTACTCTGTTAACAATAATTATTCTGAATGCTCCTTCCTGAGCAGTGAGTTAACAAATTACTTTGTTTGCAAGGGCAATGGGAAACAAAAACGTTAATGCTACTGCTTTGAGTGTTATCATCTCCTGTACAGGTTTTCTTTAAAGAGAATTTACAACATGGTTCATGATCTCTGAAATTTCCCACAGGAAGACTTGGTTCACAAAATAGGCAAAATCTGCCCAAACCCCCACACCAACTGTTCCCTTGGTTATATTAGCTATTGAATATACTTGCCAAATTCCAGAACCTCTCAGAGGAATAAATGAATGAAAGACCTCCATTACCAGCAGGCTCATTCTGCCTATTGAACCTTCCTGAGATCGTATTTAGTGTAGTTACCAATCTCACAAGGCCCCTCTTCCATGTAGTGGAAAGAAAATGTGATTCAAATTCCCATGCAAACAGTTCTATTCAGTTAGTAGCAATTTAAGCAAGATAACTCTTTTAAAAGCAATGGCATAGGAAATATGATTTGGCAAGTCATTTAACCTCTGTTTATATTAATTTCTATTAATAGTACTTAATACTGATTTACCTTATAGGATGTTGAGGAGTATAATACATTAATGAGCATGAGCAAGTAGCACATTAAAAAAATGTTGAGGGGCAGCCGGGTGACTCAGCCGGTTAAGCTTCCGACTCTTTGTTTTGGTTCATATCATGATCTCATGATACCTGAAATCAAGCCACACATCGGGCTCCATGCTAACAGCACAAAGCCTACTTGGGATTCTTTCTCTCCTCTCTCTCTCTCTGCCCCTCCCCTGCTCATGTTCTCTCCTCTCAAACACATAAACTTAAATAAATTAAATTTAAAAATGTTGAAACTTGGGGCACCTGGGTGGCTCAGTCGGTTGAGTGTCTGACTTCAGCTCAGGTCATGATCTCCAGCTCAGGTCATGAAGAGCTGATCTCTTCAGCTCAGGTCATGAACTCTCTGACGCGTGAGTTCGATCCCCGCGTCAGGCTCTGTGCTGACCGCTCAGAGTCTGGAGCCTGCTTCAGATTCTGTATCTCCCTCTGTCTCTGCCCCTACCCTGCTCATGCTGTCTCTTTCTCTCTCAAAGAATAAATAAACAAACATTAAAAAAATGTTGAACATTATAAAGGAAAAGCAGAAATAACCATGAAAGAAACATGCAAAGATTAGTAATAATTTTAGGATTGCTTTATATTTTACCACAAATGGTAGGTGATGCCAGTTGCATTTGGTTATCAAGTAGTAACCAAAATGTTTAAGGTATAATACTTTGAAGGGTATAAAACTAAATATAATAATTCTTTCTCACTAGAAGTTAAATGGAGTAAGAGTTGATAAATCATAACTTAAGAGGGTAAAAAGATAGTTTATTTTTCCTTGTTTCCATGAAAATTGAGTATGGAATCTGAGACTTTCACTTATCCAATATTTCAACATACTATTAGAGACAGTTTTATGGTTAAAGATATGCCTGAATATGAAGTAAACTCTAAAAAATAAAGTGGTAGCCAATTATATATTTGTTCATAGGTTCCTTTTCTCAAATTGTGTTATAATAAAGTATTTTAGTGACAAGTATACATCTCAGTATATCATATGCCTTTAACTATCAAAGATAAAACAGGTTTAAAAATAAGTTTTTACTATCTCAATCCAATCTCATACATTTGATTCAGAGGTGTATTGCTCTTTATTTTCTGATCCTTACTTTTTAAGTCACATGACATATTTCACCTTAGGCAAAGAGAAATAAAGGAATATCAAAATGACAACATTGTCACTGCAGTTTCAATATTAATTTCTCATAAAGTATAATAACTAATAGATGATAAAACCTGAAATTAATAAACTTGGGTAAAATTCAACTCAGAAAAAAAAAACTAATGAAGTAACAAGTGAATAAATATTCATGAATAATACTGATACCTATTAGAAAAGGAAATTTATATCTCTATGTGAATGAATTTGAGAGAAATAATGGAAAAACTACTAGTTATAGTTAATATGTTAAGCCTAATTATAACTATATGTTTCCATATTTATTTACATGTAACCACCTATTATGGTTCATAAGGAATAACTGTTATGATTTGAAAAATATAATGGATGTGTTAAAGTTAAAAACCATTGCATTTCTTTAAAAGGTAAAAGGATGGAACATATGGGAAGTTCATAAAAGAAGGCTTTAACCAGTTAACCTCAGAGGCTTCTCTATGCCTGTTTTCATCATCAGAATTGAAAACATCTATAGAACACTCTTGCTTATAAATCGCTTTTTAAATGCAACTTTATGGAGATATAATTTACCTAGCACAAAGTTCATCTATTTAATGCGTACAGTTCAAAGGGGGTAGAGGAAAAGCAACATTACTGCTAAGCAACACAAGGTTTCTTTTTGCAATGATGAAAATGTTCTAATTAGATTATGAGGATGGTTGCCCAACCCTGTAAATATACTAAAGGACTTTGAGCACTGTTTCGTTCCATGCTTTCAAAAGCCTCTATGAGCCAAGGCTCCAGGGAAAGATGGTATTCATATGCCAAAAACTTTAAGAAATTATGCAAGACTTGAGAAACATGGGACCAAAGGAAAGGAAGGAGGCATATGAGGAAACAACTGTTAACAAAGAGGTAGAAACCCACCAGTACACAACCCAGAAGAGTGGGGCAGGAAGAAAGAGCAAGAAGGAGTAGTAAGGGTATATCAACCTTTTGATAAACACCACAGAGGCTAAAAGATACACTGCCTAGGGATTCAGCAGCTATGCTTGCTTACGTTCCTTTAGATCTGGCATAGACAGAATGCCAGGAAACTCACTTGAGGAAGTCACTCATGCAACATAGACTTGTTAACTACTAGCATCCATGTGTCAAGGTACTTTTGTAGATTCTGCAGTTATAGCAGTGAACAAAACAGAAGTCTCTCTGCTCTCATGGAGCTTACAGTCCACAGGGGAAATGGGCGATAAACAGATAAGTACGTTAAGGTAATAGATTGGAGGTGGTTCTGTTTTCCTGTTTCGTAAGTTGGCAAAGACTTCGTTTTCAGATACCTCAAGTGGATAAGTATGCAAGCGCTACAGGCAGAGTGAACAGTATGTGCCAAGAACCTGAGGGAGAGATGTGTTTCATATGATTGGGAAGGGCAAGGTGGTCAGAGTGCCTGAGGCAAATAAATGAGCTGAGAATGTTAATATTATTTTTAATTTTTTTTTAACATTTATTCATTTTTGAGAGACAGAGACAGAGCGAGAGTGGGGTAGGGGCAGAAACAGAGAGAGAGAGAGACAGAATCCAACACATGCTCCAGGCTCAGAACTGTCAGCACAGAACCTGATGTGGGGTTCGAAGCCACTGACCACAAGATCATGACCTGAGCTGTAGTCGGACGCTCGACCAACTGAGCCACCCAGGCATCCCATGTTAATATTATTTTTGGTGTTTCTTTATATCTTCCAAATTTCCCATAATTTCTTTTTTTTTTTTTCAAAAAACTAACACTAAATTTTTAAACAAAGAATAAATCATTCTGTAATATCCTCTGGTGTTAAATAAAATGTCATGTTCCATATTTTTCATGCATTTTAATAGGAGGAAAAACTGAGCTTTTAGGTCTTTAATGAAATACATAGATTCTTAATTTACATAAGGCTTTAGAATATATCTAGTTCAAAAATTTTGAACTCATGTTTTCACACTGAACCCTCCATTTAAGTAAAGACTTAAATAAACATCACCAAAGCTAACGTTCATCAAGCACTGATTCACAGGTGCCAAGCAATTGTCCATCCCCATTGCTTATCTCATTTAATCCTCAAAACAATGTAATTTCTCAGGTAAAGAAGTTGAAGCATAGAACTGACATGACAATTTCTCAATATCAAGTGGATGGTAAGTGGTGACAGAATTTGTACTCAGCCTGTCTGATTAAAGCCAGTATTCTTTGTTGGTAAGCACTCTGTGCAAGACATCCTCTAAAACAACCCCAAATGATCCCCACCTTCCGGTATTTAAGGGGTAATCCTCTTCCCCTTGACTCTAGCTTGGACCTATTCACCTACTCATTTGTATAGCAGAATACAATGAAAGCTGTGAGATAACAGGTTTGTGATTGGGTTACAAGAGATTATGAATTCCACTTGCTAATAGACTCTCTCTGTTTTTTTCTTGGCTTCCACAACTTGATGAAGAGGCCATGTTGGAGAGGCCCACCTGACCAGGAACTAAGAATGGTCATTGGCGAACTGCCAAGGAAGAAGTTAGACCATCAACCTAACAACATTTGAAAAACTAAATTCTGCCAACTACCACATGATAGAGCTTGGAAGCAGTTCCTTCACAACTGAGCAATCAGAGGAGACCACAGTCTTGGATGATACCTTGATTGTAGCCTCATAAGAGACCCTAAGCTACAGGACTCAGCTGAGCCAGGCTCAGATGACTATGTTCAACAAAATAATTCCAGACACTCCCCCCCTCTCAAAAAAGTTCATATCCTAATCCTCAGAACCTATATCTTCTGTTACATGGCAAATGAAAATTAAGTTTGTAGTTGGAATTAAGCTGGCTAATAGGCTGACCTTAGGGTAGGGACGTTATCTTGGATTTAAAGATAGGCCTAATGTAATTTCCAGGGTACTTAAATGTAGGAAAGGAGGCAGAAGAGTCAGTGTAAGAGTGATTCAGTGTGAGACAGACTTGAATAAATATTGATGTCTTTTAAGATGGAAGGTGGCCATAAGCCAGGAAATGTGGGAAACCTCTAAAAGCTATACGCCTCTAAAAGACAAGGAAATGTATTCTCCCATACAGCCTTCCCAAAGAAAGGCAATCCTTCCAATACCTTGATTTAGCTAAGAGACTTCTGACCTACAGAATTGCCTAAAACAATAAATTTTCCTTGTTGTAAGCACTAACTTGGGGAAATAGTTTTTACAGAAACAGATATATAATAAACATACTTTGTCACAGAGAGGAAAAATTAGCTGCTTTGGAGTCTTTATTAACATTTCACTTACCACAAAGTAGTCCATAAATTTTCGATAGTGTTCTATAAAGCAAATGAGAAGGCAACTGATCTACACTAACTTCTCACGACATAGAGAAACTCCTCTGAACTGTATCACTAAGAGGGATTACAATTATTGAAAAAAGAATAAACAAGTATTCTAGGCCTCATTTGCATTTGAGTCTATTAAGACAATCTCTTGTGCTTAGTTGTACCTGTCAGTTTTTCTTACGTGGAGCATGCGAGGGTACCTCAGCTTTATACCTGAATCGTAATTCTCCTGTGCTGGAGTTTTCCTGCTTGCAAACTACTTATCGCTAGAGGCCTCTCTTCTGCCTCTACAGAATCTTCACACATATTTCCACCTTGTGCCCAGCTTTCATTTTTTTTTCTTTAACTTTTTGCCTTTGTATTCCTCTAAGCCACAGCAGTGGATCTTGACCATGGTGTTATGGCACACTGCTACCTACACAGTGAGTTATGAGTTGTGCCACAATGAAGTTTTTGTTCATCATAGCGATGGTGCTGGAGCTTATAGATAATTTCCTGTTTTTATTAAAGAAAAAACTATTATTTAAGATATTGTATTATAATATTGAAATAAATAATATATTATGTTAATATAAACAAAATAATGCCAGTCACACTCTGTTATATGTTAAAGTGGTCCCTGCTGGGAGATTAAGGGCTGGAATTTCCTGTGGCACTCATGTGTTAGCTTGTCAGACTCAGCTCTAGTCAGACCTATTCTGAAGTGAGGATTTAGCATTCTGGAGCATTCCTAAAGAACATTTCCAATGACAAGTAGCTTACAGTGCACTGAAGTCTTTTGGGGAGAAAGAGGAGAGGATTATCATACTGCACAGCAGAATGTACTCACTTTCCCCATTAAATATTTCTGTTCTCCTTCCAAATTGCTTTCATGCTCCAGCCTGCTCTGTTCTAACATCAGACTGTCATCAGGTATAACCTCTGTCTTCCTTTCCTGTTAAGCTTCTAAAAATGTCCTCTTCTTGCCTCTTGCCTCTTCATGCATCTCTTTTTGCCATCTTGAGTACTGTTATGGGACTGAAATGAGTCTGAAGTTCCATCACCATCACGCCACCCACAAGTAGTTTCTTAACAGGGTAAAATATGTATATGTTGTTTGACATGCTTGCAAAGCTCTGATTTTAAGAATAAAAGGGTTTTAGCCAGAGCCTTTCCCCTTTTCCTCAAGTTGTATATATCGGTTCACATCTATACATAGCATTCATAGTCCATATGATTGGTAGTCACCCCAAGAGAGCCCACAGGAGGTCATGCCTTCACATATTTCTCTGGAAGGTCTTCAAATAAAAACATGGCAAAAGCAGGGTTTTTAGGGATCCTTAACAGGAAAGTTTCTGGAAACCTGATTTTATACCAATTGTCATCTACTCTCCAGGTTTCTTTTGCTGCCAAAACATTTTTAATTACTATTGGCCATCTCCAAACAAGACAGATTCTTGGCCAAAATATTACCAAAAGGATCACAGATATTTGCATTCTTTGGTTCCATCTGTATGTATGCATGCATGGCTGTACTTGTGACTGATTTGATATGATTTAATGAGAAGATTAAATTTACAAATTCTATAATTAAAGTCAACCAGTTTAGATAATATCCATTCATTCTTAAATCATTTTGTCTTCTTTGATACTTACCAGGGTCAGCAAGGCAGAAATCAGCATCTACGGTGGTGATATTTAAATATTTGTATTTCCTATTTGAATTAAGTTTTGTTAAACTAATTTTAATAATTACTTTAAATTTATTTCTCTAAACTTTTTTTTCCCCCAAATGCTACTGATAAGGAAGAAAAGGGGCACCTGCGTGGCTCAGTTGGTTAAGGCTTAGACTCTTGACTTTGGCTCAGGCCATGATCTCTCTGTTCAGGAATTTGAACCCTACATTGGGCTCTGGGCTGTCAGCCTGAGATATTCTCTCTCTCTCTCTCTCTCTCTCTCTCTCTCTTCCCCTCCCCCCCTCAAAATAAATAAATTAAATTAAAAAATAAGAAAAATCTAATCAAGGTTTTATCACTTCTTCTTTGCTTTCATTTTCCCCTTTTTCCCAAATGAGATATGGCTGAAGGATTTATAGTAGGAAGACAATAAGTGAAAAAATTAAGAACTAAATATATACTTTTCTTATAAGTAGATAATTTATTATGATATTGACATATAAAAACTCATTTCTTTATTTTTAGCAAATTCCACTTTAACTTTATTTTCTTGATTGTACTCTTACTACATTTTCCTCAAGGTAATTATGACCTACTACAGATTTCCACTTTCAAATACTCCATTCAAAAATTTCCCCAAGAGATGTGATAATTGGCCAGGAATATATTAATTAGTCTTAAGGGAAAAAATTTATGCTTAAGTATATCATTCTCATTATAGATATTTGAGAGAACTAGGTACACAAAAGTCAGCCCCAAGTTGTGTCAAATTCCCAAGTAGTACTCGGGAAATTACGTATATGATCTACTGGTATTTGAAGTCATGAATTAGAAAATATAGCTGATGTTCTTTTGTGCAACTTAAGGCCTACTGCATAGAGCATTTTTAAATGATTGAAAGATTATTGTTTTACTATCCAACATTGACTAGGAATGAGGGTTCAACTGTAAGCGGGATTAAACATTTTCTGACTCCTCGGAGCTTAATTTTAAGAGCAGTGTTTTTAAACTGCTAGCCCCAACTCATCAGTGAGGTTAATTTCCTCTCAGTGAACCAGACTTCCCTTCGCAAAAGAGTTTAGCTAAGACACTAGAGAGGGCTAACAAGAGCCCTGGCATCTTGGAAATAAATTTATCTTCAGAAGATTTCAAGAGTTGGTTCATGTTGTCCTCCCTTCTTGTGGTAGTGAGAGGGGCTGAAGGAAAGAAGAAAATTGTTTTTAACCATGTTGATTGTTACTTTTGTTTGAAATCAAACAAATATTGGGGCGCCTGGGTGGCTCACTTGGTTGAGTGTGTCTGACTTTGGCTCAGGTCATGATCTCACAGTTCATGAGTTCAAGTCCCATGTGAGGCTCTGTGCTGACAGCTCAGGGCCTGGAGCCCGCCTCAGATTCTGTGTTTCCCTCTCTCTCTAATTTCTTCCCCACTTGGCCTCTGTCTCTCTCTCTTTCAAAAATAAACAAACATTAAAAATAAATAAATAAAATCAAACAAATATTAAAAACCCATCCTAATACAAGACTACACTAACATAAAGAACTGGTCAGAGAAGCGCACATTAACTGTGCTAGCCAGGCTTCAAGAGGACACCAGTAGTCCTTGCTTCTTGGAATTTATGTCCGTGAGCACTCCCTCCCACACTCAATAAACTGAACTGTGTGACCAATAAGACACTGTACAAGTGATGGAGCATAACTTCTCAGGCTAGGACAGAAAAGATACTGCAGTTTCTACCCTTCCCCTTGCAGTGCTTGCTCTGGGAAGAGGTAGCTGCTACATGTGAGAACAGTCAAGCAGTTTGTGAGGAGGTCTACACTGAGAATAACTGAGGCCTCCCACCAAAAGCCTGAAATGGTTTGGGATAGCCATGTGAGTGAGTCACTGGGGAAACAGATTCTCCTGCCCAGCAAGCCTTCAGTAACTGCAGCCCTGGCCAATATCCTAACATGACCTCATAGGAAACCCCAACCAAGAAACTCCTCTCCCATAGAAACCATAAGAGATACTATGCATTTATTTATGGTTTAAAACACAAAGTTTTGACATAATTTGTTACAAAGCAATAAATAACTGATACGCTAATCCTAAACTTTATACTTTTTGGGTAACTGCCTGAAAGTTTCCCTTTTGCTATTTTGGTGTTATTGCAGGTGATCCCTTCATTTTATTCTTTATGCCCATCTAAGATATAAAGAAATGATCAGCTAGTGAAGTAGGCATGCTTTATGAGGGAGAGAAAGAGAATCCAATCTCCTGCCTTATATTTTCCAGAGGACTCATGTTCAAACAGGAAAAAAAAAAAAATCACAAGACTCGAGCTGTACCCATCTCAACAGTTAAAGGCCAGCTATGTTCGTGACAGCAGGGACCCTGAATTAAGTCAACAAAGAATTTCAATTCAGAGAGTATCTAAAAGAAAAATGTGACAAAGCTCAGTATTTCTCAGGAGGTCAGATGGTCAGGTTGCCCATCTGAACCCTTGGATTATTGGCACGCACTACTTACGGTTTTTTATTTCAATACCAAATTAATAACAGGACTATGTCAAATACTGCTAGAATAGTCTTGCTAGAGCTTGAGTCTGGGTAGAGAGAAAATTACCACAAAAATCTTTATTGCTATTTATAAATAGCCATGTAACAATTTAAAATATTTGCATAAGTGATGCTCCATCTCTTGGTTCTAAAAAACCAGGTCACTGGGCTTTTGGGAAATCATTTCCATTTACCTGGGATTCTGCTAAAGTTAAAAGACAGACTTAAAAACCACTGGACTTAATTTCAGAACACACATGGGGTGTGTTTGACAAATGGATCTGCTTGTGCTGCTAGTGAGGCCGCATCCACAGTGTAAGTTAATTTAGACCTGTTTCTTCTGTGTGATTACTTTTTGAGTCAGAGATTTGGGAACCCAGAGAAAGTGGCAGTCCATTTAATTAGATTTTACTCGAATACACTCATTTCTGTCAAAGGAACACAGTATATTACTCAGGTCAACATATTTTAATTATCCTTTACTGAAATAGATTATAAGGTGAGTTAGTAGATGGTTAAAGGTTAAGATGAATAATAGCATTACAAACACTCCTGAATGCCTATTTTTCCTTCCTGTTATTTTGAAGCTAAATATTTTAGTCAGCTTGTTCTAGATTAATTACACACAGTTTACCCTCTAGATCTACTCCAGAAATACAAAATAAGTAGTTACAACTTAATTTGCAGGGGGAGAGGTGCTACCAGAGAGGAGGAAACTACGAAATGCATTTAGTGTAAATGTGAAAAGGGTTCTTTGCTTCCAAGTTTAGGTCATTTGAACTAACACTGATACTTTCCTTCACAGTGAAGATGAAAGGAGGCAAGAATCCCCCTAAATGTCTAAAAAATACTATGTTTAGGGGCGCCTGGGTGGCTCAGTCGGTTAAGCGTCCGACTTTGGCTCAGGTCACGATCTCACGGTCCGTGAGTTCGAGCCCCGCGTCAGGCTCTGGGCTGACAGCTCAGAGCCTGGAGCCTGCTTCAGATTCTATGTCTCCCTCTCGTTCTGACCCTCCCCCATTCATGCTCTGTCTCTCTCTGTCTCAAATATAAATAAAAAAAAACATTAAAAAAAAATTAAAAAAATAAAAATAAAAAATACTATGTTTAGAAGGTGAAAAGCAAAGGGTAATAAGCTCATTTCTAGTTTCCATTTTATTTTCCTTTATGTTTGTGCCCACATGCCCACTGCCAGTTCACCGTGTAAGCAGGATTTATTTGCCATCCCCACCTAGCCCAGTTTTTAATTTTAATGCTTTTCCTTTCTTATTTTGATTTCAGATTTTTGTAATAAAGTATTTTTTTTAACGTTTATTTATTTTTGAGACAGAGAGACAGAGCATGAACGGGGGAGGGTCAGATAGAGGGAGACACAGAATCTGAAACAGGCTCCAAGCTCTGAGCTGTCAGCACAGAGCCCAACTTGGGGCTCGAACCCACGGACCATGAGATCATGACCTGAGCCGAAGTCGGCCGCTTAACCGACTGAGCCACCCAGGCGCCCCTTGATTTCAGATTTTTGTAAGAGATATCTAACATGTCCCAAATACCTTAGTGAATTCAATCTGTTGGAAAGCCCTGAGTGTACCAATTTTCAAGAGGATGATAAAGAAGGGGGAGGGGCAGGCAGCAGTAGGAAGGAAAGAACAGAACAGAGGGACGTGTGTCCATCACAGTCTTGTCCTCGTTTTCAACGGTTACTCTCAATGATCTCTATTTCCACAATAAATGCCATGGGAGACTTAATGTAATGTTTTTAGATTTTTGATTATGTAGCTTGAAAGTTGATTTTTATTAATCAGCCTGTGAAATCTGTTTGATGGCTAAAATTTGGTTCTGAGAGTTTTGCCATATGTTTTGTGTGCTATGCTTACTAATGTAAAATAGATCATTATATATAAGATTAGGTTATTATATATATTATTTGGTTAACAACTGAATCTCAAAGGCTTATGTAATAAAAGGCATCCTGATCAACTGAAGCCTTACTATGCTATTTCCAAATACTAATATAAACAATTAAACTGATGAGTAATATACTTCAATATAGAATGTTCTGGAAACCATATAGGAAGTTTTGACAAAGTGCAACCTTTGGTCCTAATGAAGATGAAACTCATTCTGAATTATGTAGTTAACCTACACACAAATGCATATGTACAGAGTTCTGTCCACCTTGGATTTTCATCCAATGATTATTTACTGAGAACCTATACCTGCTACATTTGTGCTAAGGATTGAACATGGTCAATATGGTCCCTTCCTCCAAAGAGTTCATAATGTCATATAATTGAGAACATCACTAGTAAGACCACTCATTCTACTTAAAAACAATGAAAATGTTTATTCTGTAAAACATATATCAAACATGGTCAACAGTTAAATATGTCAAAGTTTTGCTGAAATCACCAGCTAAAGTCATAATGATAAGATTAATAAAACATAAGTAAATGGTAAAGCTAGTTATCCACCTTCTATAGTATTTGGCTTTGCAGCATTTTATGGTACAAAGAAGCATTCGAGCACCTGGGTGGCTCAGTTGGTTAAGCCTCTGACTAGATTTCAGCTCAGGTTATGGTCTCACAGTTCATGGGATCAGGCCCTGTGTCAGTCTCTGTGATGACAGCACAGAGCCTGCTTGGGATTCTCTCTCTACCCCTGTCCTACACTCTCTCTCAAAATAAATGAAAAACATTAAAACAGTAACAACAACAACAACAACAACAACAACAAAAGAGCATTAGCTGTTTCAGAATGCATTGAATTTTGTCCTACTCAAAGAAATAGTTAAATAAAGATATAAATATTAGAGGAAATTTATTTGCTTTTATTGGATTATGACTCCAAGGCAAAAAAAAACTGAAAATGGCTTAATCTGAATGCAATATGTGTTTGTATTTTTCTTTTGAACAGGAGATTAAACAAAATAAGCAATTTTTCATTCTTTTGTAACAGAGGTTCATTTTCATTTATATTATTGAATACTCCATGGACTTTCCTTAACCTAAGAGTTATATTCCTTCTTGGCTGAGTCATCAATATCTTCCCTGTCATTTTTATCCTATTGAGTTTCATGCTACTGGACTTGACTTCCTTCTTTTATTTCCTTGAAAATTATGATTTTTAAAATTTTCTTCTTTTTCTTATTATTTTAATTTTTCTTCTATTCTTCTTTTCTTATAAATTAAAACAATGATAATCTCAAAATTTAGCATGCAACAGAACCACCTGGAGGTCTTGTTTTAAAAACAGGCTGCTAGGGGCCCCGTGGGTGGCTTAAGCATCTGACTCTTGATTTCAGCTCAGGTCATAATCTCACACTGAGTGTGGAGCCTGCTTAAGATCTTCTCTCTCTCTCTCTCTCTCTCTGTCTTCTCCTGCCCCCTGGTTGTGTGCATGCTCTTGCTCGCTCTCTCTCTCTCTCTCTCTCTCAAAACGTAAATAAAAAAATAAATAAAAAATAAGAAAACAAACTGCTGGGCCCCACCTTTTGAGAACCACCTGGCCTAGTGGATCAGGAAAACTTAAATACAAATAAATACACTTTGCTCTTGCCTTTATTTTTGGGGAGAGTGGGGGAAAATATAAAACATATCTTGTTCTTGCCTTTATTTGGGGGGATTGAGGTACAGATGTAACACATGATCTCTCAAATAAACTGTCCCATCTAAACTGATACATTAATCCAGAAATCTTATTTCAGTTTACAGAGGACTGATGTGAACTGCCACTGAAAATTCAAATGAATAGAACTATTCATTTGCAGTAATGAGTACTGAGAATTAGTGATTTCAGTTTTGTTTTCACTTGTTGTCCAGTAATCTAGATTTGGAATTCAGCGTGAATATAGATTAATACAAATTGGTAGGATGTCACAGAAATGAAGGTGGGGCTAATAAACAGGGTATAACTGGAAGAAATTGTTTATAATTAATTAAGGAAGTATAGCTTGTACTTTATGGTAAATGTACCATCTTTTCTTACCACATGCAAATGCATGAGCAACACACACATGTACACACATACTGAGTTTCTGTGGGTAAACCAAAGTATTTAGGTTTTTTTCACAGCTATGATTATTAAACACTTCTAGAACTGTCACAACCACATGTGGTGAAAATAATTGTTGGGAAATGTTCTTTTTTATATGAGATTGTATGAGGTTTGTGTGACTGTACTGAATTGTCAATGGAAATCAGCACTTTGAGAATGGAACATACAACTATGCTTTCACCTGTTTGTAGACACACGCTTATACTCCTGTGTGCATTCATTGGTTCAGAACATTTCTATTATGTGTCAGAGGAAGGAGAGAACAAAAAATGAATAAGAGCTCAGGGCATAGTGACTCATGTATTTATGAAGTGTAACACATGAACAAATGTTATAATTGGAAGTATTATGGGAGAATAGGGACCAAGTACTTATTTCTCTCTGAGAATGCCAGGGAAAACTTAACATAATAAGAAATTCTGAACTTAACCCAGAAGACTACATGAGTCTTTGTTAGGGATGGTGATTAGGGAAAAGCTTGGGTAGGGATGGGGGGGCATTAGGCACAATGTTCTGAGGCAGGAACTTTTAAGAGGATTTCAGAGAAATTTCAAACATGTGGATGTAGCTACAGCATAAAACGCTAGGGCTAAAACTAGGTACAGAAAGAAGAGTAAGGTACTGGTCCAGGCTATGCTAAGGAATGTGACCTTTATCTAGTGGTCAGGGAGGCATCTAGAAAGGAAGAACCCTATCAATTAAAGTGAAAGCAGAAAATATGTGTATCTAAACAAGGACAATAGTAAGAAGCATAGAAAAGAAGATTATGGGGGTGCCTGGGTGGCTCAGTCGGTTAAGCGTCCGACTTCGGCTCAGGTCATGATCTCACGGTCCGTGAGTTCAAGCCCCGCGTTGGGCTCTGTGCTGACAGCTCAGAGCCTGGAGCCCTCTTTGGATTCTGTGTCTCCCTCTCTCTCTGCCCCTCCCCTGTTCATGCTCTGTCTCTCTCTGTCTCAAAAATAAATAAATGTTAAAAAAAAAAAAAAGAAAAGAAGATTATGGAGGAGAATTTAGACATAGAACTTATAGTATCTATTTGCTAATTAGATGCAGAGGAGAGAAAGAAGTCAACCTTCACTACCCAATTTTTAGCTTAGGCAAATGGAATGATACTAATGCTATTTTATAATATCAGGAAAGTGAAAGTGTCCTCCAGTACTGTTTAACTGTCTCTGTGGTATTCTGGTAGTCATCCTTAAAGTACCTAAATCTTAACAAATAGCTTTTAGAATAGGAAAATGACTTATTAGTCATATGAAATAGAGGATAGATTTTTTTTTTCAGGTACAAGACATTATCTGTTCCAAGCTAATATTTTCACAAATAAGTATTATGTTATTTCTTTGAATCATTCAAAAGTCATGTTTATTTTTTTTAATTAAAAATTTTTTTTAATATTTATTTATTTTTGACAGAGAGACAGAGTGTGAGCAGGGGAGGGGCACAGAGAGAGGGTGACACAATCTGAAGGAGGCTCCAGGCACTGAGCTGTCAGTACAAAGACCAGCGCAGAGCTTGAACCCACGAACCTTGAGATCATGACCTGAGCTGAAGTTGGACACTTAACTGACTAAGCCACCCAGGCACCCCAAAAGTCATTGGCTTCTTGCAAAGAGTAATACTGAAAATTTTCAACAGGATGAGGGAAAGACATGTGCTCTCTCTCCTTTGTTAAGAAACACTCACATCCCTGTTACTCATGGACCTTTGAAGAATGTTAGATAATGGAAAACAACAACAACAACAAATAGGTTGACTATTATTGCTGTAAGAAAAGGAGGCCAGAGAGATCCTTTACAAAGTGCTTTCCATCTCTGCTCCATCCAGAGTCTTTGAAGTGTATAGGTACAGTATATATGGGCATAGTGTATAGGTATAGTTTTAATCTCTGTCATTCAAATAACATTAAGGAAGATTCAAAGTAGGAAGTAGTGGAAAAAATAAATCCATTGTTTCTAGAGAGATTTTATCAATGTAGAAATTAGTATGAAACTACTCTTCTCTACTAAAAAAATGAAGATCAAGATAAATTGACAACCAGTGGCTTGTGAGGGTAGACTTGAAAATCGGCAGAAAACTGCTGACAAGTGTACCAGAAAGGTGATAAGTGTGAAATAATGGTTTGAAGTAGACTAAGCATGAGGTAGAGCAGAAAGATGTTAAGTATGAGAATACTCTAAGAGAGGTTAGCAAAATTCATGGGACAACAAGTCAGTTCTTCTGGTATAGTCAAGGTAGTCAACAAGACCAGTAATGGTGTAACCATGCCTTTGTGTTCTCCTTGTCTTTGTGGCTACAATGTCAAGGGCAATGCCCTTAAATGCACAGGGTGGCCTGACATTTGGGTGAAGAGCAATAGAGATCAAACTTTTTTCGAGAGAAGATCATAACAATAAATATGAAGGGAGTAAAGAACTTTCAGAAGGTACTCAACAGGCAAATATTTTAATTTATAAGTTAAGACAAGATGGTGAAGGGAAAGTTTAAGGAAGAATTAACAGCAATAGTTAGGCTTACTAGGACGATGAGCTGCTGAAAAATTACAAAAACAGGTTTGAGAATCTTCACCCATTGGTGAGATTCAACGTAACTTAGTAGCAGACAACCAAGGTCAGTAATAAAAAGGCAAAATGTCCAGAACTATCGCTTTACTTTAACTACAGCATTTAATCCTGGCCATATTCAGTGTGTGGTACACCAACCAGCTGGGTATCAGCTCAGATTACATTAGAAATGAAGAGAATCCTGCCTCCCGTAAAAGATCTACTCAGTCAAAGTCTGTTTTCACAAGATTCCCAGGTAACTACTGGGCAAACTAAAGTTTGAGGAGCATTGGTATGAGAGACTTTACTAATGCCAGGTGAAAGATGATTCTGTGTTACATATTATAATTAATTTTATCTTGGCCTAAGTTATTAAAGTAAAACAGTAATTTTTAACCAATTTATTTTCAGTGACTTTTTCTATTCAAAGATTCATCTGAGAATGTGACCAATGCCTTAGGCACCCCTCTCCTATCCTACCCCCTCCTAAATGTGGATACAAATTTCAGAACATGACTTGAAGACCAGCCACAAACCCCAATTTAAGACTAAGTGTTTAAAAGAATCCCAAACATTCTTTTACAGAGCTATTAATTAGAAACCACCTGAATCCTTGTGGACCCAATCTACCATCTGGCTGTTATCTTGGGGCCTAGCAGGGTTTGCTCTTAATAAAGGCTGTGAAGACACAGACATATGTTATATAATCAGTATCCTGAACAGGACTGTCCTGATTTAAGAATTGGCAGGCAACCAAATCTGTGCATACCAACATGACAAACACAATGTCTGCAGTCAATAGAAATTACCAATTAAACATTTTAGTCACTTATAGTCATCTACACATTTTGGTGGTATTATAAATCATTTCCAAGTTCTTGTTTACTAAATTATAATCCTTAAGGTTGTCATTATGGCTAGTATTTGTTGAGTATTATTTTGTAGGAAACTATTCCCCTTATCTCCATACCTCTGTGTCTTTTTATTTCTTCTTACAATAATTTATGGGGTAGGTATTTTTGCTGCTTGTTTACAAAGATGGAAAGTGAGGTTTATTGAGTTTAATAAATTGTCCAAAATCAGAGCTAAGAAGTTAATGGAAAGTAGCAGAGTCTGAACCCAAACCTAGGTCTAAATTACTACAAAACCTACATTTTGTACCTGCCAGGGTAAAGACTCCAAGAGTTTTTAGAATAAATTATTTAGAAACAATTCCACAAAACCAACTTTGTTTCACCATGTTCCCCCTTCCTATGCTCTCTTTTCCACAGAAAGTTCATCTTTTTTTCTTTTTAATTGGTAAAATCATTTATTCTGGGTTCATTCAATAAATTATCACTATAGTGATCAAATGAATTACTGTTTATCAAGCTTGTAAGGTGATTAATGTCAAGGGTTAAAAAACAAAATAACTTGGCTCATATAGATTGAGTGAAGTTGGAGAAAAGATATTTGATTTTAAATTAGATTAATTCTTTTACAGCAGGTGACGAGTTCATGAAGAAAAGCAAAATGCTGCAAACAGCTACAGGTCAAAAAGTTCTATCTAACTGGCTCTTCTCTGTTGACCTGACTTCATCACAGGTTGTTCACAAGTTGGGCTCTGATGCTTTAGTCACAAGTCGAACTATGTAGCCCAAATTATTTAACACCAACACAGAGTCTTTCTAGGTCAAGAGCTGGAAGCACTACTCCATAGTCAGTAAATTTTAACATTTTTGAAGGCAAGTAGGGCGAGTAAGAATATTACTATCAATGTGCAAAAAGCCTGCCAGATGAATGTTTTTAAGTACATGCCCTCTACTCTGTGAGGGGCTGTTAGTCTTCATTTTCTCTAGTGATTATTATTCATGCCACATTTTAAAAAAGGTACAGTCTTTTTCTTGAAGCCACTTATTAGGCTGAAAGAGTGTAAAGGAAGAAGGGAGAGAAAGTGGACAGATTCACATGCATTTGTGAACACTTTCCTAGAGATTTAAACTTTGAATGACCCATAAAGGAGATTGCTTTGAGACTCTGACAGATCTTTTCCCCTGTATAGAATAATAATGGCCCCCTCCCGTTAGCACAGTGCTTTCAAGTTTGCCAAGCACATTTAACCTATGCAATACTCACACCAACCTGGGGACTCTTATCACCCTTTTTATTGAAAAGAAAATCAAGGTTTGAAGAAGCACTAATTTCCAGGGTTGCCCAGCCCATGAGTGATAAAGATTTCTAAAGGTGGGTTTCCCAGTCTCAGGTATCTTGTTGCCTCCCAACTAACAATACCACAAATGTTTACTTTGAACATGGTAGTTATTCTTGTCTCCAAGGTTGTTTCTATAGGATTATCTCATTTACAATTCATTTCAAGAAAACAAACACACAGTGACTTTCTCTTGATGTTCAATGCATACAAAGGTTGAAAAAAAAAATCTTTGCACTCAAACATCTTCTCATCTGGTAGAAGAAGAAGTTGCATAAATCATTAACTGCAACCCAACATATTCCCTTACTATATTTACCATGCCTTCTTAGAAATATGTGTGAATGATCTTGGAGCTGATTTTTGATGATACAATCTCAGCATTTGGGGATACTGTTCCTACACAAAATTATTAACCAAGCCTCTAATCAAAGTTACAGATGCTCTCCTTTAGCATTCCTATTTTCAATGTTGTTGCAAACAAACACCAAATTTTTGGTATTTTAAATTCTTTAACATAAACATTATGTTTAGTTCTCTAAAGCAACTGCTTGTTTTTTAAAGTAAATATAACATAAAATATCCAATAGTTACACAAATGTTACTACATAAGCAAAGAGAGAACCTGCCTAAACAAAATGTGTCCTAGCAAGTAGTGCCATCTGGGAATGGTTCCTAATAATCAAATTCTTCAGAAATGTGGGCAGGAGTCTCCCTGCACATTGCTGGGCACTGTGATCCAGTGTGAACTTTTCACATCATGAAAAACACACAAAGATGTTGACTTGTTGGAATGTTCCCAAGACCACATGGTAAAAGAGGTCGCAAGTGGAAGTCTCCTTCTCTGCTCACTAATCTAGTGAGTTGGGATTACCCAACAAGTAGTTACTGAGTAGCTTCTATTTTGTAGGCATCACCTCAGGCAAAAAAAAAAAAAAAAAAAAAATTGCATTGTGGTAAGGAAGACAGACTGTTAAGAAGGAATCAAATGAACACCAATAAATACACAAATAAAAGATAGTAATTAGTTCCTATACAGCCAATTAAAATAAGGTTATTCTTGGCAGTGACTTTAGATCCCAAGAGAATGATGTTAAAGTGAGCCACACATGGCTGCTTATGAAGACCGGTGGGGAGAGAAGTCAAGGCAATAGACAAGATGGTGGAAAAGCCCAAAGACAGGAATGAACTTAGAATGTGCTGAGGAAAAGAAAAGAACCCACAAAAACCCCACACATGACTTGAGGAACTCGGTGAATGGTTATGCCAATATTGCAACAGGGTACAATGGGAAGACGCAGGTTTTTATAGGACACATTAAGAATTCTTTAGTGATCTTACAAAGTTTGAGATGCCTGACAGACATTGGAGGAGAGTGGAAGAGTGTAAAGGATAAAAGAAGGGAGTACATGCTAGCTGAGGAACCTTAGTGGCCTAGTGTACTGGTGCTCCCCATTTGACTTAAGAGACTCTTGAATTTCAAAGAGAAAACTGAAGGAGATTGGTAGGAAAGGATGTAGTTGGTGGGAGACAGGCACAGAAGTAGAGAGAACAAGGCTGACTAATACAATGGAGAAGAAACATCTTATTGAAGAATAAGGAGTTTGTGCCTCTCAACAGTCTGGTTTAATTTTAAAGACAGAAAACCTCTCTATTTGTGGGTGGGAGAGCTGGACTTTACCAGAAAACTGGATATTAAAATCTACTGCGTGCCTTCTTTTTCAAATAACAAAAATGTCTATATGTTCCCTCTGTGTCCCCCAGCAACATGCTTACATTTTAGCAATGCTAAAAAAACAAAACTAAAAACAACAACATGATACAATGAGCATGAACTCTGTACCAGTCTTACCCTATTAATCTGTTCTTCATATTACAGCCAAAATGCTTTTTCTAAGTTGCAAATCTGAACAAGACATGTACTTCTGAAATCCTTTCATTGTCTCTTATTTGTCTTCGCAGAGAGTTAAACTCCTCACCACATCCCACCAGGTCCTGTATGCTGGTCCCTGCTAGTTTTTCCAGCCTCTCTTCTTGCTATGTCTTGTTCATAGGGCCTGCTGAGTGCGATTTTCGTAAGCGTACCTTGTACTCACTCTAACTGCTAACACTCTGTCCTCTGCCGGGACATGAAAGAGATGTTTCTTGCTCATCTCTTCCCAGAACTAACTCCTACTTATACTTCAGGTTTTGGTCAAGATAACACTTCCTCAGACTAAGTGCCACTAGAAAGCCTACCTTGCTCCCATGTCCCAAATCTGATTTAGGTGCTTTTCCTCTAAACATTCTATCATCATTAGACTTGACCACCCCATACTTCTTGTGGCTACCCTCCATAATTTTGTTGAGGGCAGGGACCGTGGCTGTCTTGTTCACTGCTATATACTCCACACTGAGTATAGTGATGGACATTTAGCATCTAGGAGTTCAAAATATACTGTTGGACAAATGCAAAGAAAATTTGCTACTCGACTATAAGTTCCTAGAGGACAGGAACTCTAGACTGGTTTCCAGTGCTCTAACTCTAACCATAGTGTGAGTGCTCAAAGGATATGGATAGAATTTTTAAACTTAGAGTTCTATTTTAAAGAGCTCTATTTCCCTTAGAAGATTTAGACTGACTGAGAGCAGAGTTCATGACAAAGAGCTTTGCCATGGTCTTTTTAAAAACTGGTCAGATTCTAATTTTCATAACCATGGGTACAATTTCCAAGTCTACCTAGACAAATTGCTGGACTAATTCTACTCACTCACGCCTTCAATATGGTCTGCTTTGGTAAATGAACTGCCATAAGGTATTCCTGCATCTGAGCATTGTCCTACAAGTGAAATACTTATTATGATCCTTCAACGTAGACAACTTGATTAAAAATGTATGCTTTTAGGGCTTTTAAAAGACTTTGAGATCTATATTTCCCAATAATGTAGAAATATGTTTTAGAACTAATCACTGCAATGTTCTATTCCATCAGTTCTTTACATTTAAGATCAAGAAACTAACATCACAATTTACTTAAAACATGTGTTCAAAGAGGTATAAATATTTGTAATTACCTTCTAATGCATATTTCATATCCTGAGCAAAAAGGGTCCACATAATTTCAGCACTTATTTTTCCCATGTTCAGTTCTTGAGGAAACCTAAAACCAAACACATATATTAGTGCATCGAAAAGAGAAATGTGCCTAAAAAACAGCTTTACATATATGCCACAGTAATTGTTATATACCTCATAGATACTTTTATTTATGAGATTTTTCTTTATAAACTTTCATAGGGAAAAAGCCACATACCAGAGTACAGAAATAAACACAATTATTTGGTGCTGGGAAAACAGACTCCGTAGCATTAGCACCAAAGTGGTGCTTGGGGCTCGTGATGGATGTCTTAGGCTATGTGTTTGTTCTAAAAAGCCCTTTAGTTTGGTCAAGCACTCTATTTTCATATAATTCAATTTTAAAGATAGGGCATATGATTCTGAGTACCTGGTACTGCATAACAACAAAACAACACCTTGCATTCATCTGTTAGCCATTTTCCTTAAAGCAAGCTTGAGTGCTTCCACTCTCTATTTGCTTAAAATAAATTATCTCCAGAAAGGCTCCTCACTTCTTGTAAAATGGCCCACTGTGAACCCATTAATCAGGACTCTAGAATTTCCAAGCAGCTCTGTGTTTTAGGTCAAATAAACTTTAGGACTAAGATTACTATGGCTGCTAAATACCCATTCTGTTTGGATGGGTTTTCAATCTTATGATAAAGCTCCTAGTAATATAAGCCCAACGAAGATAATGACCAAGTCTTTTCATTATACTGAAAACACCACATGCCAATATGTTAAGACTGAAAGTACTTTCTTTTCTCACGAATATTTAATATATACACGCATATAAAAATAATATATACTGGGGCGCCTGGGTGGCTCAGTCGGTTAAGCGTCCGACTTCAGCTCAGGTCACGATCTCGCGGTCCGTGAGTTCGAGCCCCGCGTCAGGCTCTGGGCTGATGGCTCAGAGCCTGGAGCCTGTTTCCGATTCTGTGTCTCCCTCTCTCTCTGCCCCTCCCCCATTCATGCTCTGTCTCTCTCTGTCTCAAAAATAAATAAACGTTAAAAAAAAAATAATATATACTAAGAGACAAAAAAAATACATTAAGGAACAAAAATAGCTCTCACATTCACTTATATTTTTGAGTTTAAATCAAAACAGAGTAACACTCCTGAATGGGATAGAAAGTGTTATCTAAGTTAATATGACCTCAATATGACCTCAAATAAGAAAAACACCACCACCACCAACACTGACACTACATAAGACTATTCTAGCCCCACTTGCCACCAAAAGTAGGCATGTTTCATCACATATTCCTTACCGACTGCCATCTATCAATTTGCCTAATAATGTCAATTGATATTTTAAAACTAACATGCAGAATCTGTACATTTATCAAGTAAACTCAGAACACCTTCTATGATAAAAAAATATATATATAACCTAAATGTATACAAATTTGTTTTCAATATTAAATTTTACTCTATTGATATAAAAATAACTTTGGGCGAGTAATTTATTTCAACAGTTTTCATTCGTGGATAGCTACTAACATCACAATTTGTGGCATATTAATTTTTATGTAACAATTATGCAGTAACAAAATTGTAATTAATATGACATAATGAGAATGCTTTAAACTCATAAAAGGAGGAAATTAATTTTTTGAATCAAGAACAAAGAACATATTAATTCACTTTATAGTATTCTGATATCTAAAAAAAGACGTAATACAAAAAGAAAACTAACAAATAATATCTCTCACAAAAATACTTGCAAAATTCTCAGTAAAAAATGGCAAATTCAATCCTTCAATATATAAAAAGGGTAATACATCATGATTGAGAGAAGTTAATGTCCAAAATGCAATGTCAGTTCTACATTAAAAAATGAATAAATGTAATTTATTATATCAACAGACTAAAGAGAAAAACTTATTATCTCAATAGATCCAGAAAAAGTATCTGACAAAGCTCAACATTCATTCGTGATAAATAGACTAAAGCTCTGAAAATTAGAAAGTAGAGGGGACTCAACCTTATAAAAAGAATCTGCAGAAACCTACAACTAACATTTTAGTTAATAGTCTCAAGCTAATATCAGAATCAAAGCAGTGATATTTACATTCACTACTTCTATTAAACATTATACTAGTGTTCCTAAAGATTGAAAAAGGCAAGAAAAAGAAATAAGACAAGAGGAAAATAGACATATAGCAAAGAAAGAAATAAAATTCTAGGGCAGACACATGATAATCTATGTGAAGAATCCTAAAAATAACCTAGAAAAAAGCTACTAATTTGTTTCAGAGGGTCACAAAATATAAAGTCAATACACAAAATTATTTCTATCTACTAGCAATGAACCACTGGAAATTGAAATTAAAATAATGGTATCATTCAAAATAGCAGAAAAATTTATCAAATACTTAGGTATAAATGTAAAAACATATGTACAAGATTTATAAGAAGAAAACTACAAAGTACTGAGGAGAGACACCAAATAAAACCTAAATGGAGAAATATGTTATACTTAAGGATGGATATACTAGATATTGTTAGAATGTCATTTTTTTCCAAATTGATTTATAGATTCAATGAATCTCAATCAGAATTCCAGCAGGATTTTTTGTGTGTGGAAACTGACAAAGTGACTGTAAAATTTACTTGGTAAAGCAAAAGACTAAGAAGAACAAAAAATAATATAGATTTCAAGACAAAAGCCTTTGGGAGATAGGATTAGGAAGATGGTGGCATAGGAGGACGCTGGGCTCACCTCGTCCTGCTGATCGCTTTGATTCCACCCACATCTGCCTAAACAACCCAGAAAACTGCCAGAAGACTAGCTGAAGGGACTCCCTGGAGCCAAGCATAGACAAGAGGCCCATGGAAGAGGGTAGGAAGGGCTGAGAGGCAGTGAGCACTACACGGACTGGTGGGAGGGAACTGGGGAAGTGGAGGGGCAGCCCTCCTGGCAAGGCAGAGCCCCAAAAGTCTGGCTGGCAAAAGCAGAGGGGCTGGACTGCGTGAGTTCTGACAGCCAGAGGGGCTTAACATCGGGAATGTTAAAAGTCAACACCTCTGCTCTCGGAGTGCGAGGAGAGTGAGAGGACACCAGGAGGGAGAGGTGTTGAGCCCTGGGAGGCAGAGCTCAGCTCAGTGGGGAACAAAGGCACTGGCAAGCACCATTTCCCTCTCCCATCCCCTAGCCAAAATTCCAAAGGGAACCAGTTCCCCTCACCGAACTTGCTTGCACCGCACAAACGCCCAACGCTGTGCTTCTGTGGATCCATCCCTCTGATGGGCCTGCTTCCCTCTGGGTGCTGTAGGGCCCCTCCCTCAGGGGACCACATACAGCAAAGCCAGCTAAGCCTGCCCCTCCCACCCCTGTGCACCTTGTGCATCCACCCCGGCTAATACGCCAGATCCCATAGAAGCAGCACCACAAACCTGGCAGTGTGCAAGTAGCCCAGACAGGGGCCATCCCACTCCACAGTGAGTCCTGCCTCTGAGAAAGGGGAAGATAAGGTACACACCAGTCTGACTGTGGACCCAGTGGTGGGCTGGGGGTAGATTTCAGGTCTGACTGCAGCCCTGCCCACCAACACAAGTTACTCCAGACAACACAGGGAAAGTGCCCTGCAGTTTGGAGCTATGCAGGGACTACCAAAATGATAAAATGGAAGAACTGTCCTCAAAAGAAACTCCAGGAAATATCAACAGCTAACAAATTGATCTAAAATGATTTAAGCAATATAACAGAACAAGGATTTAGAATAATAGTCATAAAATTAAACACTGGGCTTGAAAAAAGCATACAGGACATCAGAGAATCTATTGCTACAGAGATCAAGGGACTAAGAAATAATCACGAGGAGCTAAAAAATGCTATAAATGAGGAGCAAAATAAAACGGAGGCAGACACACCACAGATTGAAGAGGCAGAGGAGAGAATAGGTGAATTAGAAGATAAAATTATGGAAAAAGAGGAAGCTGAGAAAAAGAGAGATAAAAAAAAATCCAGGAGTATAAGGGGAGAATTAGAGAACTAAGTGATGCAATCAAAGCGAACAATATCCATATCATAGGAATTCCAGAAGAAGAAGAAGAGAGAGAAAGGGGCTGAAGGTGTACTTGAACAAATCATAGCTGAGAACTTCCCTGATCTGGGGAACAAAAAAGGCATTGAAATCCAAAAGGCACAGAGAACTCCCTTCAGACATAACTTGAATCAATCTTCTGCATGACACGTCATAGTGAAACTGGCAAAATACAGGGATAAAGAGAAAATTCTGAAAGCAGCTAGGGATAAAAAACCCTAACTTACAAAGGTAGACACATAAAAGTGGTAGCAGACCTATCTACTGAAACTTGGCAGGCCAAAAGGGAATGGCAGGAAATCTGCAATGTGATGAACAGAAAAAATATGCAGCCAAGAACCCTTTACCCAGCAAGTCTCTCATTCAGAATAGAAGGAGAGATACAAGTTTCCCAAACAAACAAAAACTGAAGGAATTCGTCACCACTAAACCAGCCCTACAAGAGATCCTAAGGGGGATTCTATGAGTGAAATGTGGCAAGGACCACAAAGTACCAGAGACATCACTACAAGCATGAAACCTACAGACATCACAATGACTCTAAACCCATATCTTTCTATAATAACACTGAATGTAAAGGGACTAAATGTTCTAACCAAAAGATACAGGGTACCAGAATGGATAAAAAAAAAACAAGACCCATCTATTTTCTGTCTACAGAGACTCATTTTAGACCTGAGGACACCTTTAGATTGAAAGTGAGGGGATGGAGAACTATCTATCATGCTACTGGAAGTCAAAAGAAAGCTGGAGTAGCCATACTTATATCAGACAAACTAGACTTTAAATTAAAGGCTGTAACAAGAGATGAAGAAGGGCATTATATAATAATTACAGGGTCTATCCATCAGGAAGAGCTAACAATTATAAATGTCTATGTGCCGAATATGGGAGCCCCCAAATATATAAAACAATTAATCACAAACATAAGCAACCTTATTGATAAGAATGTGGTAATTGCAGGGGACTTTAATACCCCACTTACAACAATAGATAGATCATCTAGACAAAGGATCAATAAAGAAACAAGGGCCCTGCATGATACATTGGATCAGATGGACTTGACAGATATATTTAGAACTCTGCACCCCGAAGCAAAAGAATATACTTTCTCCTCGAGTGCACATGGAACATTCTTCAAGATAGATCACATACTGGGTCACAAAACAGCCCTTCATAAGTGTAAAAGAAGTGAGATCATACCATGCACACTTTCAGACCACAATGCTATGAAACTTGAAATCAACCACAGGAAAAAGTCTGGAAAACCTCCAAAAGCATGGAGATTAAAGAACACCCTACTAAAGAAGGAATGGGTCAACCAGACAATTAGAGAAGAAATTAAAAAAATATATGGAAACAAATGAAAATGAAAATACAACAATCCAAACACTTTGGGATGCAGCGAAGGCAGTCCTGAGAGGAAAATACATTACAATCCAGGCCTATCTAAAGAAACAAGAGAAATCCAAATACAAAATCTAACAGCACACCTAAAGGAAATAGAAGCAGAACAGCAAAGACACCCCAAACCCAACAGAAGAAGAGAAATAATAAAGATCAGAGCAGAAAAAAACAACATAGAATCTAAAAAAACTGGAGAACAGATCAATGAAACCAAGAGTTGGTTTTTTGAAAAAAATAAACAAAATTGATAAACCTCTAGCCAGGCTTCTCAAAAAGAAAAGGGAGATGACCCAAATAGATAAAATCATGAATGAAAATGGAATTATTACAACCAATCCCTCAGAAATACAAGCAATTATCAGGGAATACTATGAAAAATTATATGCCAACAAACTGGACAACTTGAAAGAAATGGACAAATTCCTAAGCTCCCACACACTTCTAAAACTCAAACAGGAAGAAATAGAAAACTTGAACAGACCAAAAACCAGCAAGAAATTGAATCAGTTATCAAAAATCTCCCAAAAAGTAAGAGTCCAGGACCAGACGGCTTCCCTGGGGAATTCTATGAGACATTTAAAGCAGACATAATATCTATCCTCAAGCTGTTCCAAAAAATAGAAAGGGAAGGAAAACTTCCAGACTCATTCTATGAAGCCAGCATTACTTTGATTCCCAAACCAGACAGAGACCCAACAAAAAAACAGAACTACAGGCCAATATCTCTGATGAATATGCCTGCAAAAATTGTCAACAAGATACTAGCAAATTAAATTCAATAGCATATAAAAAGAATTATTCACCATGATCAAGTGGGATTCATTCCTGGGCTAAAGGGCTGGTTCAACATTTGCAAAGCAATCAATGTGATACATCACATTAATAAAATAAAAGATAAGAACCATATGATCCTGTCAATCGATGCAGAAAAAGCATTTGACAAAATTCAGCATCCTTTCTTAATAAAAACCCTCGAGAAAGTCGGGATAAAAGGAACATACTTAAACATCATAAAAATCATTTATGAAAAGCCCACAGCGAACATCATCCTCAATGGGGAAAAACTGAGAGCTTTCCCCCTGAGATCAGGAACATGACAGGGATGTCCACTCTCACCGCTGTTGTTTAATATAGGGTTGGAAGTTCTAGCAACAGCAATCAGACAACAAAAGGAAATCAAAGGCATCAAAATTGGCAAAGATGAAGTCAAGCTTTCACTTTCTGCAGATGGCATGATATTATACGTGGAAAACCTGATAGACTCCACCAAAAGTCTGCTAGAACTGATACATGAATTCAGCAAAGTTGCAGGATACAAAATCAATGTATAGAAATCAGTTGCATTCTTATAGACTAATAATGAAGCAACAGAAAGACAAATAAAGAAACTGGTCCCATTCACAATTGCACCAAGAATCATAAAATACTGAGGAATAAACCTAACCAAAGATGTAAAAGAGCTGTATGCTGAAAACTATAGGAAGCTTATGAAAGAAATTGAAGAAGATACAAAGAAATAGAAAAACATTCCATGCTCATGGATTGGAAGAATAAATATTGTTAAAATGTCAATACTACCCAAAGCAATCTATGCATTCAATGCAATCCCAATCAAAATTGCACCAGCATTCTTCTCAAAGCTAGAACCAGCAATCCTAAAATTTGTATGGAACCACAAAAGATCCCGAATAGCCAAAGTAATATCAAAGAAGAAGACCAAAGTGGGAGGCATCACGATCCCAGATTTTAGCCTCTACTACAAAGATGTAATAATCAAGACAGCATGGTATTGGCACAAAAACAGACACATAGACCAATGGAATAGAATAGAGACTCCAGAATTGGACCCACAGGTGTATGGCCAACTAATCTTTGACAAACCAGGAAAGAATATCCAATGGAAAAAAGAGACTCTTTAACAAATGGTGGTGGGAGAACTGGACAGCAACATGCAGAAGAATGAAATTAGACGACTTTCTTACACCATTCACAAAAATAAACTCAAAAATGGATAAAGGATCTGAATGTGAGACAGGAAACCACCAAAACCCTAGAGGAGAAAGAAGAAAAAAAACCTCTCTGATTCAGCTGCAACAATTTCTTACTTGACACATCCCCAAATGTCAGGGAATTAAAAGCAAAAATGAACTATTGGGACCTCCTCAAGATAAAAAGCTTCTGCATTGCAAAGGAAACAATCAACAAAACTAAAAGGCAACCAACGGAATGGGAAAAGATATTTGCAAATGACATATCGGACAAAGGGCTAGTATCCAAAATCTATAAAGAGCTCACCAAACTCCACACCCGAAAAACAAAGAATCCAGTGAAGGAATGGGCAGAAAACGTGAATAGACACTTCTCTAAAGAAGACATTCAGATGGCCAACAGGCACATGACAAGATGCTCAATGTCGCTCCTCATCAGGGAAATACAAATCAAAACCACACTGAGATACCACCTCATGCTAGTCAGAGTGGCTAAAATGAACAAATTGGGAGACTATAGATGCTGGAGAGGATATGAAGAAACAGGAACCCTCTTGCACTGTTGATGGGAATGCAAACTGGTGCAGCCGCTCTGGAAAACAGTGTGGAGGTTCCTCAAAAAATTAAAAATAGATCTACCCTATGACCCAGCAATAACACTTCTAGGAATTTGCCCAAGGGATACAGAAGTGCTGATGCATGTTAAAAGTTTACAGCAGCACTTTTAACAATAGCCAAAATTGGAAAGAGCCTAAATGTCCATCAACTGATGAATGGATAAAGAAATTGTGGTTTATATACACAATGGAATACTATGTGGCAATAAGAATGAAATATGGCCTTTTGTAGCAACATGGGTGGAACTGGACATTGTTATGCTAAGAGAAATAAGTTATACGGAGAAAGACAGATACCATATGTTTTCATTCTTATGTGGATCCTGAGAAACTTAACAGAAGACCATTGGGGAGGGAAAGGGGGTAAAAAAAAGTTAGAGAGGGAGGGAGCCAAACCATAAGAGACTCTTAAAAAATGAGAATAAACTGAGGGTTGATGGGGGGTAGGAGGGAGGGGAAGGTCGGTGATGGGCATTGAGGAGGGCACCTGTTGGGATGAGCACTGGGTGTTGTATGGAAACCGATTTGACAATAAATTTCATATTAAAAATAATTTTACAAAACCCAGAACATTTACATCTCCATGTCTTCACAGCTTACAATGAAATATAGTAATTAAGACAGTCCATCTTCAAATACAAGGTTAATTCATTTTCAATAAGATATTATGGTAGTTAGATAGGGAAAGGGTAGCTTCAACAAGTTCTGCTAGGGTAACTGGATATCCATATGCAAAAAAATAAATAGAATTCGACCCATACTTCACAACATATAAAAAAAAATACCTCAAAATGGACCACCTACCTAAATATAAATATACCTACCTAAATATAAAACCTTAAACTATAAAACTTCTAAAAGAAAGAGTAAAAAATCTTTATGAGTTTGCATTAGGCAGTGGTTGCTTAGATGTGAGGCAAAAAATTCAAAGCATACTCATAAATTAGACTTCATGAAAATTAAAGTCTGTTTTTTAGAAGGTACTGTTGAGAAAATAAAAAGATATGCAACAATAGAGGAGAAAACAGTTTGCAAGACACATATATGATAAAGGAATTTTACCCAGAATATATAAATTACTCTCTAATATCAATAATTTAAAAAAATGGGCAAAGAATTTCAAAGACACTTCAGCAAGGAAGGTAATTAGATGAAAAATAAGCACATGACAATGTGCTCAACATTAGCCTTTAGGTACTTTCAAATTAAAACTATAATGTGATACCACTATATGTCTACTAGAACAGCTTGAAAACAAAAGAAACAGAACAAAAGCTAACAATACCAAAGGCTAGCAACGTTGTAGAGGAGCTAGAATGTGGATACATTTTGGCTGACAAAATGTTAGAATCAGATTGGAAAACAATTTGGCAATTTCTTATAAAGGTAGATATATGTTTAACTAATAGTCCCCTTCTAGGTATTTATCAAAGAGAAATGCAACTATAATTGCAACAAAAGCTGTACATATTGCTTAATTCTTAATCACCTAAAATTGCAACATCAATGTCTTTCAACTAATGAAAGGATAAATCAATGGAGACAGATTCACAGAATGGAATTTTTTAAGCAATAAAAAGGAATAAAGTACCAATACATGTAACAATGCACATGAGTACCAATTGAATTATGTTCAATGAAAAAAGCTATAGTCAAAGGCCTACATACCACGATTCCAATACATTATCGAAAAAGCAAAAATACAGAGAAAGAAAACTTATGAGTGGTTGCCAGTGACTTGGGTGTAAAGAGGGGTAGACTACAAAGGAGTGTGAAGAAATTTGGGGGTGATAAATATATTTTATATTTTAATGTTAGTAGTTACATCACTATGTGTTTTTTATTTCATCAATTTCTGCTCATTATTTCCTAACATCCATTTTCTTTAGGTTTAATAAATTGTTTCTTGTTTAAATTCTTAAGAATGATACTTAAATAAGCAATTTGGGAGATTTTTTCCAATCTAATGTGTATTTAAGGTATAAATTTCTTTCAGGAACTGCATTTAGCTGTATCCTAATAATATTATATTATATATTCATATTAATCCAATCAAAATATTTCAAATTTTTAATTTTGATTTTTTTCTATTTTGGAATATATGCAATATTAATGTTCTAATATCTTTTTTTATTGAAGTATTGTTGACATAATGTTATGTTACCTTCAGGTGTACAACATAATGATTCAGTATCTCCCTACATTATGCTCTGCTCTGCTCACTGTCACTATGGATCACAATGTTCACCAGACAACCCTATTCCAGTATCACTGACTATATTTCCTATACTTTACCTTTCATCCCTGTGACTTATACACTCCCTAACTGGAAGTCTGTGCCTCCCACACCCTATCACCAATTTTGCCCATTGCCCCATACTCCTCCCCTCTGACAACCATCAGTTTATTGTCTGTATTTATAGGTCTGTTTCTGCTTTTTGCTTGTTCATTTTGTTTTTTTTAGATTCCACATGTAAGTGAAACCATATGTTATTTATCTAATCTTGATTTCTTAACTTCAGCTATTTGGATTTCCTAATATCTTTTTGTTGCTGTTTTCTCCTTAATTAAACTAAGGTCAAAGAGCACATTTTGAAAGATTCCATTCTTTTGAAATTTGTTGAGATTTACTTTATACCCCATCATATAGTTAACTTTTGTAAACCATCTTTATTTTACATCTTTTGTGTCCTTGAACTTCATTGTGGTTATTTTCTTCTGTACCATCTTCATGTTTACTAATTATTTCCTTAGGTCTAAATTATTATTAATTTCATTGTTGTAGTTTTTAGTCTAGAATTTCTTTCTGATCCTTCCAGTAGTTTCAAGGTCAGAGCTGAATTTTTTCATTGTGTTATTTAATTTCTTAATATACCAATCAAAATTATAATATATGAGTCTCTAAATTCTATTATATTAATCTCTTATAATACCTGCTTATTTTTGATTGAATGAAAGACATTGCTTGTGAAAGATGTCTATACAATTTAAGTCTGTGGATGATGTTAGTATTTTTCAGAAAGGATTCATGTTTCTTCTGGAAGCTGTATTTTAGGTTTTGAGAGAGATGACCTTTCTCCATTCACGAACTGAATTCACTCAAACTGGATCTGTATTTTATTCACGCTCACTCCTAGCATGTATCCCTTCCTAGCCCCATATGTATGACTTGGATGTTCACCTCAACCCACCACTTCATAGGGCCTGAATTTCAATTATTCTCCTGTTCTTGTGTTCACCTTTCTGTTTTTCAGCTGCTACTCTTTGTCTAGTTTCTCAAGTTCTCAGTCTTTGTCTCTCGGTGTATCAGCTGATGCTTGTAGGAGAGAGAGTCATCACATATCCAACACACTTTCCTACTAAACATGTGCATACATCATAAGAAATTCATGGAGAGAAAACATATCAGTTAATGGAAGAAAGAAGTTGTGTACCCCAGTTAATGGTTATAATTACCACATGAAATAACCCTAAAAGTGATTTCTAAAATATATTTTCATTTAATTTGGAAGCTTCAATGAAATAACTTCAAAACAAAAATTCTAAAAACTGTCTCAGAATTTTCTCAAGTGTAGAACCAATCTATGTCAAGTTTGATTTTCACTATTGAAAAACTTTGTGTTTTTCATTAATCATTAGTATTAAATCATTAGTATTAAATCCTCAACAATGCAAAACTTAAACCAACCAACCATTTAAAATAAAAACAACACATTAGACAAATATATGCAAGATGTATTAAGAGCAAACGGATAATATTAATATAAAGGGAACTGGTACAAATCTACAGGAAAAAGATGAATATTAGAAAAAAGTGGCTAATGGGATGAATGGTCAATTTAAAAAGAAAAACACAAAGCTTATTAAACCTAGGAAAAGAGATGTCCAACCTTTCTAATAATGAAATTTTCATTAAAATAGTGAAAAATTTTATTGAAAACATTCAGATTAGAAAACATTAAACAATGGTAAAAAACTTAGGACATGTTTTAATCTGTTTTTCAAAAGTCATCTCATGACTCTGTACAGGCTTCCAAATCGTATGCAATTCCAACATCTGTGTTACTCCCATTCCCTTTTGTCCTGAACCCCAGGAGTCCCCTCTATGGGATGCATCATCCTGATGTTGTATGAAATGACAGAATATTATGTAACTATCAAAAAGAATAAGACAGATCTGCTTGTATTGAGACAAAAAAGATGCCTAGCAGGTAGTGTTATGTGAACAAAGCAAATTACAGATTAGTATACATAATATGATTCCATATTTTGTAAAAAATATATTGATGCCTGTATATGTAATATGCATATAATAAACACTATTAAATGAATACCTATGCTTATATGTGCAGAAAACATTAGTTGAAAAAAATACACCCAGCTATTGAAAATTGGTAAGGTTTGGGTGAGGGGGTTCTTATGTTCATTTATTATCTTCACAAAAATGATGCATAAAGATGACAACTTTTATTTTCTGCTTTACACCATCCTATGAAGCGAAATAAGATTATTTTTGTAATCCTAAAATTTTTTAAATTATTTCTCTTTTGAAATAAAATTAATGGGAATTTTATCAAATATGTAATTAACATTTTTTTTCTCACATTCTTATTTAAAAAATGAGGGATTGGTGGTCAGGATTTGAGCCTGAATCTACTACCCCAAGTTCATGATCTCTCCAATAAAGAGAAGACATTCAACAAATTTTTATACTAAGAGATATTAAGCTAGCTTTGATTACATTCATTTTAGACTCAAGAACATTAGAGATTTAAAAATATGTCCTAAAACACGAAACAAATCAATGGCAGAGTCAGAAATAGAACTTAGCTTCTCAACCATATTTTTCATTCTTTTTTTTATGACAGTAACAAAAATTCCTAAGCATTGAAAATGTCTTCATAGCGAATTTTGACTTTTTTGTATTAGTCTATTAATTTTGCCTAAAATTATTTATAATTCAAATTATTAGCTTCATATTTTATACAACAGTCCCTCTTTAAATCTCAAGATGTACTCCTTGCTAAGCTCCATTTTTATGCAGAAAACAATCTTTGAGGTCTGACATATTTTCTGTTATCCGTTCTAGAAG